>NW_027099724.1:0-15000 GCF_031753505.1 Anomalospiza imberbis | reverse complement strand
CCCCAACTTTGGGGGATCCCTCCCCAATTCTGGGGGTCTCTCCCCAATTCTGGTGATCCCTCCCCAATTTTGGGGGATCCCTCCCCAATTTTGGGGGTCTCTCCCCAATTTTGGTGATCCCTCCCCAATTTTGGGGATCCCTCCCCAATTTTGGGGGTCTCTCCCCAATTTTGGGGGGGGTCTCCCCAATTCTGGGGGTCTCTCCCCAATTCTGGTGATCCCTCCCCAATTTTGGGGGTCTCTCCCCAATTTTTGGGGGATCCCTCCCCAGTTCTGGGGGTCTCTCCCCAGTTCTGGTGATCCCTCCCCAATTCTGGGGGTCTCTCCCCAATTTTGGGGGGGGTCTCCCCAATTTTGGGCCCCCCCCTGACCCCTCCCCTCCCCCCCCAGACGTGGACGAGTGCGCCGAGGGGGGGGAGGGGCTCTGCCAGGGGGGCTCCGTGTGCCTCAATACCCCCGGGAGCTTCGAGTGCCACTTGTCCCCCCCCCGCCAGGGGACCCCCGGGCCCGGGGGGGTGTCCAGGTGAGACCCCTCCCCAAATTACCCCGGAATCCCAAAAATCCCCCCAAAAATCCCCCCAAAAATCCCAAAAATTGCCCCAAATTCACCCCAAAAATCCCAAAATTCAGCCCCAAAATCCCAAGCCCCCCGCCCCGGACCCCCAAATCCTGCCCCGGGGGGTGTCCAAGTGAGACCCCTCCCCAAATTACCCCGGAATCCCAAAAATCCCCCCAAAAATCGCACCAGAAATCCCAAAAATTGCCCCAGATTCACCCCAAAATGCCAAAATTCAGCCCCAAAATCCCAAAATTCAGCCCCAAACCCCCCCCGGGACCCCCAAATCCTGCCCCGGGGGGTGTCCAGGTGAGACCCCTCCCCAAATTACCCCAAAATCCCAAAAATCCCCCCAAAAATCACCCCAAAAATCCCAAAAATAGCCCCAAAATGCCAAAATTCAGCCCCAAAATGCCAAAAATCAGCCCCCAAATCCCAAAATTCAGCCCCAAACCCCCCCCGGGACCCCCAAATCCTGCCTTGGTGGGTGTCCAGGTGAGACCCCTCCTCAAATTACCCCAAAATCCAAAAAAACCCCCCCAAAAATCGCCCCAAAAATCCTAACCCCCCCCAAAATCAGCCAAAAAATTTCCCCAAAAATCAAAATATCTGCCCCAAAATCACCCAAATCACCCCAAAATCTCCTCGAAACCCCCCAAAACCAACCCCAAATTCCCCGCCCCAGAGGGACCCCTCCCCAAATTAACACCAAACCCCCAAAAATCACCCCAAAAATCACCCCAAAAATCTTAAACCCCCCAAAATCCCCCAAAAAAATCCCCCCAAAAATCAAAATATCTGCCCCAAAATCACCCAAATCACCCCAAAATCGCCTCGAAACCCCCCGAAACCAACCCCAAATTCCCCACCCCAGAGGGACCCCTCCCCAAATTAACACCAAATCCCAAAAATCACCCCAAAAATCTTAAACCCCCCAAAATCAGCCAAAAAATCCCCCCAAAAAATCAAAATATCTGCCCCAAAATCACCCAAATCACCCCAAAGTCGCCTTGAAACCCCCCGAAACCAACCCCAAATTCCCCGCCCCAGAGGGACCCCTCCCCAAATTAACACCAAACCCCAAAAATCGCCCCAAAAAATCTTAAACCCCCCCCAAAATCAGCCAAAAAATTCCCCCAAAAATCAAAATATCTGCCCCAAAATCACCCAAATCACCCCAAAATCGCCTCGAAACCCCCCAAAACCAACCCCAAATTCCCCGCCCCAGAGGGACCCCTCCCCAAATTAACACCAAACCCCAAAAAATCCCCCCAAAACCCCCAAAATTCACCCCAAATCACCCCAAAAATCCCCCAAATCACCCCAGAACCCCCAAAATTCTCCCCCCTGGGGACCCCAAAATCCCCAAATCCCCAAAATCCCCCCAAAACCTTTGGGGGTTCCCCAAAATTTTTCCCCCAGGGACCCCAAAAATTCCCCAAATTCCTTGATTTTGGGGAGGGGTGGGGCTGGCCACGCCCCTGTTGTGGCCACGCCCCTCTCTGACCACGCCCCCGCCCCTCCCCCAGCGGTGCCGGTGCCCCCCGAAATCTGCCCCGAGGAGGAGGTGAGGGGGGACCCCAAAATTGGGGAGGGGGACCCCAAAAATAGGGGAGGGGACCCCAAAATAGGGGAGGGGGACCCCAAAATTTGGGGGGGACCCCAAAATTGGGGAGGGGACCCCAAAAATAGGGGAGGGGACCCCAAAATAGGGGAGGGGGACCCCAAAATTTGGGAAAGGGAGACCCCAAAAACTGGGGAGGGGGAACCCCAAAAATAGGGGAGGGGACCCCAAAATTGGGGAGGGGGAGCCGAAAATTGGGGAGGGGGACCCCAAAATTGGAGAGGGGGACCCCAAAAATATGGGAGGAGACCGCAAAATTGGGGAGGGTGACCCCAAAATTGGGGAGGGGGACCCCAAAAATTGGGAAAGGGAGACCCCAAAATTGGGGAGAGACCAAAATTTGGGGAGAGGGGACCCCAAAATTGGGGAGGGGGACCCCAAAAATAGGGGAGGGGACCCCAAAATTTGGGAGGGGGACCCCAAAATTGGGGAGGGGACCCCAAAATTTGTGGGGATCCCAAAATGGAGGGGGTAGACCCCAAAATGGGGAAGGGACCCAAAAACTGGGGAGGGACCAAAATTTGGGGAGAGTGGACCCCAAAAATAGGTGAGGGGTCCCCAAAAATAGGGGAGGGGGACCCCAAAATTGGGGAGGGGGACCCAAAATTTGTAGGGATCCTAAAATAGGGGAGGGGGATACCCCCAAATTGGGGAGGGGGACCCGAAAATTGGGATGGGGAGACCCCAAAAATAGGGGAGGGGACCCCAAAATTTGTGAGTGGGGACCCCAAAATTGGGGAGGGGACCTCAAAATTTGTGGGGATCCCAAAATGGGGGGGGGGAGACCCCAAAATGGGAAAGGGACCCAAAAACTGGGGAGGGACCAAAATTTGGGGAGAGGGGACCCCAAAATTTGGGAGGGGCACCCCCAAAAATAGAGGAGGGGACCCCAGAATTGGGGAGGGGGGACCCCAAAATGGGGGAAGGGACCCAAAAACTGGGGAGGGACCAAAATTTGGGGAGAATGGACCCCAAAATTTGGGAGGGGCACCCCAAAATAGGGGAGGGGGACCCCAAAATTGGGGAGGGGGACCCCAAAATTTGTGGGGACCCCAAAATTTGGGGAGGGGACCCCAAAATTGGGGAGGGGACCCTAAAATTTGGGGAGGGGGACCCTAAAATTGGGGAAGGCAGACCCCAGACTTGGGGAGGGGACCCCAAAATTTGGGGGGGAACCCAGATTTGGGGGGGGGGGGGATGCCAAAATTTGGGAGGGGGGGTCCTAAATTTTGGGGGTGAGCCGAAATTTGGGCGGGAACCCCAAAATTTGGGGAACCCCCCTGAGCTCCCCCTCCTGAAATTTGGGGGATTGTGAGAGAGGGGACCCCAAATTTTGGGGGGGGGGGCACCCCAAATTTAGGGGAGGGGTCCCAAATTTGGAGGGGGTCCCCAAATTTTGGGAGGGGGGATTTCCCCAGTCTTGTGGGGGGGTCCCCAAAGATTTTAGGGCTCCCCAAATTTTTTTTTTTTTTGGGGGGGGGCGGGGGGGGGTCGGGGAATTTGGGGGGGGGTCCCCGGGATTTTGGGGGGGTCCCTGAGACCCCTCCCCTCCCCCCCAGGGCTGTGATTTGGGGGAGACCCTGGCCCGGATTTCGGGGGAGCTGAGGGGGGGGCGCGACCCCCGGAGCGTCCTCCAGGTTTGGGGGGGTCCTGGGGGGAATTTTGGGGGGTCCTGGGGGGATTTGGGGGGATTTTGGGGGGTCCCGGGTGGAATTTGGGGGGTCCCAGGGCGGTTTTGGGGTTCCTGGGCGGATTTTGGGGGGGTCCCGGGCGGAATTTGGGGTTCTCAGGGGGAATTTGGGGGGTCCCGGGTGGAATTTGGGGGGTCCCGGGGGGATTTTGGGGGGTCCCGGGCGGAATTTGGGGGGGTCCCGGGTGGAATTTGGGGTTTGTCCCAGGGGGATTTGGGGTTCCTGGGGGGAATTTGGGGCATCCCGGGGGGATTTTGGGGTGTCCCAGGGGGATATGGGGGGTCCCGGGTGGAATTTGGGGGGGTCCCGGGGGGATTTTGGGGGGTCCCGGGCGGATTTGGGGTCCCGGGTGGAATTTGGGGGGTCCCGGGGGGATTTTGGGGGGGTCCCGGGCGGATTTGGGGTCCCGGATGGAATTTTGGGGGTCCCGGGGAGGATTTTGGGGCGTCCCAGGGGGATTTGGGGTTCCCGGGGGGATTTTGGGGGGTCCTGGGGGGGATTTTGGGGGGTCCCGGGTGGAATTTGGGGGGGTCCCGGTTGGAATTTGGGGTGTCCCAGGGGGATTTGGGGTTCCTGGGGGGAATTTGAGGGGTCCTGGGGGGGATTTTGGGGTTCCCGGGGGAATTTAGAGGGTCCCGGGGGGATTTTGGGGGGGGAATTTGGGGGGGTCCTGAGGGGAATTTGGTGGGTCCAGGGTAGCATTTGGGGGTCCCAGGGGAATTTGGGGGGGTCCTGGGTGGAATTTGGGGGGTCCCGGGTGGAATTTGGGGGGTCCCGGAGGGATTTTGGGGCGTCCCAGGGGGATTTGGGGTTCTTGGGGGGAATTTGGGGGGTCCTGGGCGGAATTTGGGGGGGTCCCGGGTGGAATTTGGGGGGTCCCGGGTGGAATTTGGGGTGTCCCAGGGGGATTTGGGGTTCCTGGGGGGAATTTGGGGGGTCCGGGTGAAATTTGGGGGGTCCCGGGGGGATTTTGGGGGGTCCCGGGTGGAATTTGAGGGGTCCCGTAGGGATTTTGGGGGATTCCAGGCGGAATTTGGGGTTTTTGGGGCAGTTTAGGGGCAGTTTTTGGGGTATTTTTGGGGGTGGTTTTCGGGGCAGTTTTTGGGGTTTTTGGGGCGGTTTTTGGGGTGTTTTGGGACAGTTTTTGGGGTATTTTTGGGGCAGTTTTTGGGGTATTTTGGGGTATTTTTGGGGTTTTGGGGGCGTTTTTTGGGGTTTTTGGGGCAGTTTTTGGGTTGTTTTTGGGGTATTTTAGGGTATTTTTGGGGCAGTTTTTGGGGTATTTTTGGGGTATTTTGGGGTATTTTAGGGTATTTTTGGGGCAGTTTTTGGGGTGTTTTGGGGCAGTTTTTGGGGTGTTTTGGGGCAGTTTTTGGGGTATTTTGGGGGCAGTTTTTGGGGTATTTTGGGATATTTTTGGGGCAGTTTTTGGGGTATTTTGGGGTATTTTTTGGGCGGTTTTCAGGGTATTTTGGGGTTTTTGGGACGTATTTTGGGGTATTTTTGGGGCAGTTTTGGGGTTTTTGGGACGGTTTTTGGGGTATTTTTGGGGCAGTTTTTGGGTTATTTTTGGGGTTTTTGGGGCGGTTTTCGGGGTATTTTGGGACAGTTTTTGGGGTATTTTTGGGGCAGTTTTTGGGATATTTTTGGGGTATTTTGGGGTTTTTGGGGAATTTCGGGGCAGTTTTTGGGGGCATTTCGGGGTCTCTGATTTTGGGGTATTTTTGGGGCGGTTTTTTGGGTATTTTGGGGCAGTTTTTGGGGGTATTTTTGGGATTTTTTGGGATATTTTTGGGGGCAGTTTTTGGGGTATTTTTGGGGCAGTTTTTGGGATATTTTTGGGGCAGTTTTTGGGATATTTTTGGGGTATTTTGGGGGTTTTTGGGGCGGTTTCGGGGCAGTTTTTGGGGGCATTTCGGGGTCTCTGATTTTGGGGTATTTTGGGGACAGTTTTTGGGGCAGTTTTTGGGATATTTTTGGGGTATTTTGGGGTTTTTTGGGGTATTTCGGGGCAGTTTTTGGGGGCATTTCGGGGTCTCTGATTTTGGGGTCCCCCCAGGAGCTGCTGGCGGCGCTGGGGGGGGGCGCTGGGGGGGTCCCCGGCCGCCGCCCCTCCCCCCGCGCGGCACCGCCGCCTCTCGGCGCTGCTGGCGGCGGGGGAGGGGCTGGCCCGGGGGGGCGGGGGCGCGGCTGCCACCGGGGAACGTCACCTGTGTCACCTGGGGGACACCGACACCGGGGAACGTCACCTGTGCCACCTCGGGGACACCGACACCCCGGAACGTCACCTGTGTCACCTCGGGGACACCGGGGGAACGTCACCTGTGCCACCTCGGGGACACCTGGGAATGTCACCTGTGTCACCTCGGGGACACCCGGGAACGTCACCTGTGTCACCTCGGGGACACCGGGGAACGTCACCTGTGTCACCTGGGGGACACCAACACCGGGGAACGTCACCTGTGCCACCTGGGGGACACCCGGGAACGTCACCTGTGCCACCTCGGGGACAACGACACCGGGGAACGTCACCTGTGTCACCTTGGGGACAACGACACCGGGGAACGTCACCTGTGTCACCTCGGGGACACCCGGGAACGTCACCTGTGTCGCCACACCCCGCACAGGTAACGCCTGAGTGTCACCTGTGTCACCTGAGTGTAACCTGTGTCACACCTGAGTGTCACCTGTCACACCTCAATGTCACCTGTGTCACCTGAGTGTCACCTGTGTCACTTGTCACACCTCAATGTCAGCGGTATCACACCTGAGTGTCACCTGTGTCACACCTCAATGTCACCTGTATCACCCCAGTGTCACCTGTGTCACCCCCAGTGTCACCTGTCACCTGTGTCACACCTGTCACCTGTATCACCCCAGTGTCACCTGTGTCACTTGTCACACCTCAATGTCACCTGTGTCACACCTGAGTGTCACCTGTCACACCTCAGTGTCACCTGTGTCACCTGAGTGTCACCTGTGTCACTTGTCACACCTCAATGTCACCTGTGTCACACCTCAGTGTCACCTGTGTCACTTGTCACACCTCAATGTCAGCGGTATCACACCTGAGTGTCACCTGTGTCACACCTCAGTGTCACCTGTGTCACCTGAGTGTCACCTGTGTCACCTGAGTGTCACCTGTCACACCTCAATGTCACCTGTGTCACACCTGTCACTTGTCACACCTGGGTGTCACCTGTGTCACTTGAGTGTCATCTGTGTCACACCTGAGTGTCACCTGTGTCACCTGTCACCTGTCACACCTCAATGTCACCTGTGTCACCTGAGTATCACCTGTGTCACCTGTCACACCTCAATGTCACCTGGGTGTCACCTCAGTGTCACCTGTGTCCCCTCTGCCACCTTCCTGTCCCTTCCCCGTGTCCCCATCCCAGGGGTGACACCGGCCCTGTGTCCCCAAGGGTGGCCCTGTCCCTGTCCCCCACCCCAGGGGTGGCACTGTCCCCACCCTGTCCCTGTCCCCGGGGGTGGCACAGAGGTGACCCTGTCCCTGTCCCTGTCCCTGACCCTGACCCTGACCCTGACCCTGTCCCTGTCCCTGTCCCTGTCCCTGTCCCTGTCCCCAGGGGTGGCACAGAGGTGACCCTGACCCTGTCCCTGTCCCTGACCCTGACCCTGACCCTGACCCTGTCCCTGACCCTGTCCCTGACCCTGTCCCTGTCCCTGTCCCTGTCCCTGTCCCCAGGGGTGGCACAGAGGTGACCCTGTCCCTGTCCCTGTCCCTGTCCCCGGGGGTGGCACAGAGGTGACCCTGTCCCTGTCCCTGTCCCTGACCCTGACCCTGACCCTGTCCCTGTCCCTGTCCCCAGGGGTGGCACAGAGGTGACCCTGACCCTGACCCTGTCCCTGTCCCTGTCCCTGTCCCCAGGGGTGGCACAGAGGTGACCCTGACCCTGACCCTGTCCCTGTCCCTGTCCCTGTCCCCAGGGGTGGCACAGAGGTGACCCTGTCCCTGTCCCTGTCCCTGTCCCCAGCGCTGTCCCTGGCCGTGTCCCTGGCCGTGTCCCCTGTGCTGTCCCTGTCCCTGGTCGTGTCCCTGTCCCCGGGGGTGGCACAGAGGTGACCCTGTCCCTGTCCCTGTCCCTGTCCCTGTCCCTGTCCCCGGGGGTGGCACAGAGGTGACCCCTGTCCCTGTCCCTGTCCCCAGCGCTGTTCCTGACCCTGTCCCTGTCCCTGTCCCCTGTGCTGTCCCTGTACCCAGGGGTGGCACAGAGGTGACCCTGACCCTGTCCCTGACCCTGTCCCTGTCCCTGTCCCTGTCCCTGTCCCTGTCCCCAGGGTTGGCACAGAGGTGACCCTGACCCTGTCCCTGTCCCTGTCCCTGTCCCTGTCCCCAGCGTTGTCCCTGGCCGTGTCCCCTGTGCTGTCCCTGTCCCTGGGGGTGGCACAAAGGTGACCCTGTCCCTGTCCCTGTCCCCAGGGGTGGCACAGAGGTGACCCTGTCCCTGTCCCTGTCCCTGTCCCCAGCGCTGTCCCTGACCCTGTCCCTGTCCCTGTCCCCTGTCCCTGTCCCTGTCCCCAGGGGTGGCACAGAGGTGACCCTGTCCCTGTCCCTGTCCCCAGCGCTGTCCCTGGCCGTGTCCCTGTCCCCGGGGGTGGCACAGAGGTGACCCTGACCCTGTCCCTGTCCCTGTCCCTGTCCCTGTCCCTGTCCCCAGCGCTGTCCCTGTCCCTGTCCCTGTCCCTGTCCCTGTCCCCAGGGGTGGCACACAGGTGACCCTGTCCCTGACCCTGTCCCTGTCCCTGTCCCTGTCCCTGTCCCTGTCCCCAGCGCTGTCCCTGTCCCTGTCCCTGGCCGTGTCCCCTGTGCTGTCCCTGTCCCCGGGGGGTGGCACAGAGGTGACCCTGACCCTGTCCCTGTCCCTGTCCCTGTCCCTGTCCCTGTCCCTGTCCCTGTCCCCAGCGCTGTCCCTGACCCTGTCCCTGTCCCCGGGGGTGGCACAGAGGTGACCCTGTCCCTGTCCCTGTCCCCAGCGCTGTCCCTGGCCGTGTCCCGGGGTGTCCCCCCCGGCCCCGTCACCCTGGAGGTCCCCGCGGTGACGCTCGAGGTCCCCCCCGAGGTGGCCCTGGACCAGGACAGCGGTACGGGGGCAGGGGACACCGGGGACACCGGGCGGGGACACCGGGGGGACACGGGGAATGGCACTGGGGACACTGGGGACACCGGGCGGGGACATCAGGGGGACACTGGGGATGGCACTGGGGACACTGGGGACACCGGGGCGGGGACACCGGGGGGACACTGGGGATGGCACTGGGAATGGCACTGGGGACACTGGGGGGACACTGGGGGTGATACTGGGGACACTGGGAATGGCACTGGGACACTGGGGGTGGCACTGGGGACACTGGGGGGACTGGGGGGACAGTGTGGGGGGGGACACTGGGGACACCGGGGGGACACTGGGGGACACTGGGAACACTGGGAATGGCACTGGGGACACTGGGGGGATTTTGGGGTCATTTCGTGGACATTTTGGGGTCATTTTGGGGTCATTTTTTGGGGGGGATTTTGGGTTCATTTCCGTGGATTTTGGCTCATTCCACGTGTCCCCCCCCCTCCCCACCCCAGGGCTGTCCCTGGTGGTCCTGCTGACCCTGGGGGGATTTTGGGGTCATTTTTGGGGTCATTTTTGGGGGATTTTGGGGTCATTTCGTGGACATTTTGGGGTCATTTTTGGGGGGGATTTTGGGTTCATTTCCGTGGATTTTGGCTCATTCCACGTGTCCCCCCCCTCCTCCCCACCCCAGGGCTGTCCCTGGTGGTCCTGCTGACCCTGGGGGGGCTCCCCGAGGCTCTCGAGGGGGCTCCCCCCGTGCGCTGGGGGGGGGTGGGGGTCCCTGCCCCGCCCCCGCCGGGGCCGCGCCTTCCCCTCCTACCGGGTCCTGTCGCCCGTGGCCACCGTGGCCACCGCCTTCGTCGCCCGCGAGGGGCCCCGCGCCACCCCCGCGGCCACCCTGAGCTTCCGGCACCCGCCCCCGGTCAGTGCGCCCCGAAACACGGCGGGGGGACCCCGAAAACATGGGGGAGGGGAGGGGGAATGCCAAAAAACGCGGGGGGAATGCCGAAAAAAATGGGGGGGAATAAAAAAAAAAATGGGGGGGAATGCCAAAAAAAAATGGGGAGGAATGCCAAAAAAAATGGGGGGGAATGCCGAAAAAAATGGGGGGGAATGCAAAAAAAATGGGGGGAATAAAAAAAAATGGGGGGGAATAAAAAAAAAAATGGGGGGGAATGCCAAAAAATGGGGGGGATGCCGAAAAAAATGGGGGGGAATGCCAAAAAAAAATGGGGGGAATCCAAAAAAAATGGGGGGAATCCCAAAAAAAAAGGGGGGAATGCCAAAAAATGGGGGGGAAAATCCAAAAAAAAATGGGGGGGAATCAAAAAAAAAAGGGGGGAATGCCAAAAAATGGGGGAATCCCAAAAAATGGGGGGGGGAAATGCCCCCAAAAAATGGGGGGGGAATGCCAAAAAAAAAATGGGGGGAATCCAAAAAAAAATGGGGGAAATCTCCCAAAAATGGGGTGGGGGACCCTAAAAAATGGGGGGTGGGGGCGTTGAAAGTTGTGTTAGGGACCCCAAAAACGGGCGGAGAATCCCAAAAAATGGGGGAGGAACCTCAAGAAGCAGGGGGGAATCACAAAAAGTGGGGGGGGGATCCCAAAAAAATGGGGTGGGCACCCCAAAAATCGGGCTGAGGACCCCCAAAAATGGGGGTGGGGGTGCTGAAAACGGGGGTTAGGGAGCCCAAAAAAGGAGGGGGACTCCAAAAAATGGGGTGGGGACCCCAAAAAAATGGGGGTGGGGGTGCTGAAAACGGGGATAGGGAGCCCAAAAAAGGAGGGGGACTCCAAAAAATGGGGTGGGGACCCCAAAAAACGGGGTGGGGAACCTAAAAGGGGGGGGGGGGATCCCAAAAAACAGGCTGGGGACCCCAAGAAACGTGGGAGGGAACCCCGAAAAAATGGGGGTGGAAGGGCTGAAAATGGGGAGGGGGATCCAAAATTGGGGTGGGGGACCCAAATTGGGACCCTAAAAGGGGAGGGGGGCTTGGGGGGTTCGTGGACCCCAAAAAAGGGGTGGGGACCCCCCTGACCCCCTCTCTTTGCCCCCCCCCCCCCACCCCAGGACCCCAAATTGGGGGGGAGGGTCCTCTGCGCCTTCTGGAAACCCCCCGGGAGGGGCGCTGGGACACGGGGGGGTGTCGGGAGGTGCCCCCCAAAAACGGGACCCCCCCCCCGGGGGACCCCCCCGGCACCGTCTGCGCCTGCGACCACCTGACGAGCTTTGCCGTTCTGCTGGCCTTCAACGAGATCCAGGTGCCCAAAAACCCCCGAAACCGCCCCAAAAACACCCCAAAAATAGCCTGAAAATGTCCTTGAAATAACCCCAAAAACTGCCCCCAAAATGCCCCAAAAATAGCCTGAAAATGTCCTTGAAACAACCCCAAAATGTCCTAGAAATAGCCCCAAAATGTCCTTGAAATCACCCCAAAAACTGCCCCAAAATGCCCCAAAAATAGCCTGAAAATATCCTTGAAATAACTCCAAAATGTCCCTGAAATAACCCCAAAAATTGCCCCAAAAATACCCTGAAATCGCCTGACGAGCTTTGCCGTTCTGCTGGCCTTCAACGAGATCCAGGTGCCCAAAAACCCCTGAAACCGCCCCAAAAATCACCCCAAAAACACCCCAAAAATAGCCTGAAAATGTCCTTGAAATAAGCCCAAAATGTCCTTGAAATCACCCCCAAAATATCCTTGAAATAGCCCCAAAATATCCTTGAAATAACCCCAAAAACTGCCCCAAAAATACCCCGAAATCACCTGACGAGCTTTGCCGTTCTGCTGGCCTTCAACGAGATCCAGGTGCCCAAAAACCCCCGAAACCGCCCCAAAAATCACCCCAAAAACACCCCAAAAATAGTCTGAAAATGTCCTTGAAATAACCCCAAAATGTCCTTGAAATCACCCCAAAATATCCTTGAAATAACCCCAAAATATCCTTGAAATAACAACAAAAACTGCCCCAAAAATACCCCGAAATCACCAGACGAGCTTTGCCGTTCTGCTGGCCTTCAACGAGATCCAGGTGCCCAAAAACCCCCGAAACCGCCCCAAAAACACCCCGAAAATAGCCTGAAAATAGCCTGAAAATATCCTTGAAATAACCCCAAAAACTGCCCCCAAAACGCCCCAAAAATAGCCTGAAAATGTCCTTGAAACAACCCCAAAATGTCCTAGAAATAGCCCCAAAATGTCCTTGAAATCACCCCAAAAATTGCCCAAAATGCCCCAAAAATAGCCTGAAAATATCCTAGAAATAACCCCAAAATGTCCTAGAAATAGCCCCAAAGTGTCCTAGAAATAGCCCCAAAATGTCCCTGAAATAACCCCAAAAACTGCCCCAAAAATACCCCGAAATCACCTGACGAGCTTTGCCGTTCTGCTGGCCTTCAACGAGATCCAGGTGCCCAAAAACCCCCGAAACCGCCCCAAAAACACCCCGAAAATAGCCTGAAAATGTCCTTGAAATAACCCCAAAAACTGCCCCAAAATGCCCAAAAATAGCCTGAAAATGTCCTTGAAACAACCCCAAAATGTCATAGAAATAGCCCCAAAATGTCCTTGAAATCACCCCAAAAACTGCCCCAAAATGCCCCAAAAATAGCCTGAAAATGTCCTTGAAATAACCCAAAAATGTCCTTGAAATAACTCCAAAATGTCCTAGAAATAGCCCCAAAATGTCCCTGAAATAACCCCAAAAACTGCCCCAAAAATACCCCGAAATCACCTGACGAGCTTTGCCGTTCTGCTGGCCTTCAACGAGATCCAGGTGCCCAAAAACCCCCGAAACCGCCCCAAAAACACCCCAAAAATAGCCTGAAAATGTCCTTGAAATAACCCCAAAAACTGCCTCAAAATGCCCCAAAAATAGCCTGAAAATATCCTTGAAATAACCCAAAAATGTCCTTGAAATAGCCCCAAAATGTCCTTGAAATCACCCCAAAAATTGCCCCAAAATGTCCCAAAAATAGCCTGAAAATATCCTTGAAATAACCCAAAAATGTCCTTGAAATAACCCCAAAATGTCCCTGAAATAACCCCAAAAACTGCCCCAAAAATACCCCGAAATCACCAGATGAGCTTTGCCGTTCTGCTGGCCTTCAACGAGATCCAGGTGCCCAAAAACCTCCGAAACCACCCCAAAAATCATCCCAAAAACACCCCAAAATCACTCCAAAACCACCCCAAAAAACACCCCAAAACCACCCCAAAATCACCCCCAAAAAACCACCCCAAAATCACCCAAAAAAACCACCCCAAAATCACCCAAAAATTACCCCAATTTCACCCCAAAACCACCCCAAAAATCACCCCAAAATCACCCCAAAACCACCCCAAAATCACCCCAAAATCACCCCGGGAAATGCCCCAAAACACCCCAAAATCACCCCAAAACCACCCCAAAACCACCCCAAAACCACCCCAAAATCACCCAAAAATTACCCCAATTTCACCCCAAAACCACCCCAAAAATCACCCCAAAACCACCCCAAAATCACCCCAAAATCACCCAAAACCACCCCAAAATCACCCCAAAAAACCACCCAAAAAAAAACACCCCAAAACCACCCCAAATTCACCCCAAAACCACCCCCAAATCACCCCAAAAATCACCCCAAAACCACCCCAAAATCACCCCAAAATCACCCCAAAATACCCCAAAATCCACCCCGGAAAATGACCCAAAATCACCCCAAAATCACCCCAAAATCCACCCCAAAACCTCCCCAAAATCACCCCAAAACCACCCCAAATTCCTGGGCAGGCTCTGGGGGGGTCCCAGGGGTCCCCTGGTGGCCCTGGGGTGGCTCTGGTGGCCCTGGGGGTGTCCCCAACCCCTGTCCCTGCACCCCGGGACCACTGGCTGCTGGCCCTGGTGGCCCCGGCAGTGGCCCTGGTGGCCCAGGGAGTGTCACTGGTGGCCCTGGGGGTGTCCCTGGTGGCCCAAGGGGTGTCACCGGTGGCCCTGGGGGTGTCACCGGTGGCCCCAGGGGTGGCTCTGGTGGCCCAGGGGGTGTCACCGGTGGCCCTGGGTGTGTCCCTGGTGGCCCAGGGAGTGTCACTGGTGGCCCCAGGGGTGGCCCTGGTGGCCCCGGGGGTGGCCCTGGTGGCCCAGGGGGTGTCCCTGTCCCCCTCCCAGGACCACAGGCTGCTGGACCTGGTGACGCAGGTGGCCCTGGCCGTGTTGGTGGTGGCCCTAGTGGCCCAGGGGGTGTCCCTGGTGGCCCAGGGGGTGTCCCTGGTGGCCCTGGGGGTGTCAGCGGTGCCACCAGGGGTGTCCCTGTCCCCTCCCAGGACCACTGGCTGCTGGACCTGGTGACGCAGGTGGCCCTGGCCGTGTTGGTGGTGGCCCTGGTGGCCCTGGGAGTGTCAATGGTGGCCCAGGGGATGTCCCTGGTGGCCCAGGGGGTGTCCCTGGTGGCCCAGGGGGTGTCACCGGTGGTGTCCCTGGTGTCACCGGGGGTGTCCCTGTCCCCCTCCCAGGACCACTGGCTGCTGGACCTGGTGACGCAGGTGGCCCTGGCCGTGTCGGTGGTGGCCCTGGTGGCCCAGGGGGTGTCACTGGTGGTGTCACCGGTGCCACCAGGGGTGTCCCTGTCCCCCTCCCAGGACCACTGGCTGCTGGACCTGGTGACGCAGGTGGCCCTGGCCGTGTCACTGGTGGCCCTGGTGGCCCAGGGGGTGTCCCTGGTGGCCCCGGGGGTGTCCCTGGTGGCCCAGGGGGTGTCACCGGTGGTGTCACTGTTGTCACCGGGGGTGTCCCTGTCCCCTCCCCAGGACCACTGGCTGCTGGACCTGGTGACGCAGGTGGCCCTGGCCGTGTTGGTGGTGGCCCTGGTGGCCCAGGGGGTGTCACTGGTGGTGTCACCGGTGCCACCAGGGGTGTCCCTGTCCCCCTCCCAGGACCACTGGCTGCTGGACCTGGTGACGCAGGTGGCCCTGGCCGTGTCAGTGGTGGCCCTGGTGGCCCAGGGGGTGTCCCTGGTGGCCCAGGGGGTGTCACCGGTGGTGTCACTGTTGTCACCGGGGGTGTCC
>NW_027099723.1:0-15000 GCF_031753505.1 Anomalospiza imberbis | reverse complement strand
AAGATTTTTGAGGCACTAAAGGAGATTTTTGGGGTATCCAGGGCTGTTTTTTTGAGGCACTAAGGGAGTTTTTTGGGGTATCCAGGGCTGTTTTTTGAGGCACTAAGAGATTTTTAGGGCACCAAGGGAGGTTTTTGGGGTTTTGGGGCTCTGCCCACCTCGACCTCGTGCAGCAGCTCCAGCGTGGGGCTCCAGCTGAGCACCCTGCGGTCCTTCCCGCCCCGCTGAGCACGGTCCCGTCGCGGCGGCGGCAGAGCGCGAACACGCTGCCCTCGTGGGCCCGCGTCTGCTGCCCGATCTGGTACATCTCTGGGGGCGTGGGTCAGCCCAAAATACCCCAAATCCAGCCCAAAACCAGCCCAAAACCAGCCCCCAACACAGCCAAAAACCATTCCATAAAACCAGCCCCACATCACCCCAAATCCACCCCAAAACCAGCCCCCAACACAGCCAAAAACCATTCCCTAAAACCAGCCCCACATCACCCCAAATCCACCCCAAAACCAGCCCCAAATCACCCCAAATCCAGCCCAAAACCAGCCAAAACCCATTCCCTAAAACCAGCCCCACATCACCCCAAATCCAGCCCAAAACCAGCCCCATACACAGCCAAAAACCATTCCCTAAAACCAACCCCACATCACCCCAAATCCACCCCAAAACCAGCCAAAACCCATTCCCTAAAACCAGCCCCACATCACCCAAATCCAGCCCAAAACCAGCCCCATACACAGCCAAAAACCAGCCCCGAAACACCCCAAAAACGAGCCCAAACCAACCCCTAAATCGTACCCAAAAAACACCCCCCAAACCCCACCCCAAATCCCCCCAAACCCCCCCAAACTCCACCCCAAATCCCCCCAAAATCCCCCCAGGCCCCCCCGAAGCCACCCCAAATCCCGGCCCCACCTTTGCCCCCCTTCCCCGGCGTGCGGGTCCAGGTGAGGATGTTCCCCTCCGAGTCCCCGGTGAGCAGCGCCCCGGCGGCGTCGAAGATGAAGCACTGGATGAACTTGGGCTTCTTGTACTTCTACAGCAAAGAGCAACGAGCTCAGTGACCCCAAAGCCACCCCGGAAACCCCAAATCCCCACAAAGCCACCCCGGAAACCCCAAATCCCCACAAAGCCACCCCCAGAAACCGCAAATCCCCAAAAAAAACCACCCCAAACACCCCAAATCCTCACAAAGCCACCCCGGAAACCCCAAATCCCCACAAAGCCACCCCAAAGCCACCCCGGAAACCCCAAATTCCCACAAAGCCACCCCAAAGCCACCCCGGAAACCCCAAATCCCCACAAAGCCACCCCAGAAACCCCAAATCCCCACAAAACCCACCCCAAACACCCCAAATCCTCACAAAGCCACCCCGGAAACCCCAAATCCCCACAAAGCCACCCCGGAAACCCCAAATCCCCAAAAAAACCCACCCCAAAGCCACCCCAGAAACCCCAAATCCCCACAAAACCCACCCCAAAGCCACCCCGGAAACCCCAAATCCCCCCAAAAAAACCCAAAAACCCCATCCCCATCCCCATTAACCCCAAAGATGCCGTTGTTTCTTGGTGAGCGCGCCACTGCTCCAGCTCCTGAATCCCCCAAACCCCAAACCCAAACCCCAAACCCAAACCCCATAACCCCAAATCCCCAAACCCAAATCCCCCAAGCCCCATTAACCCCAAAGATGCTGCGTTTCTTGGTGAGCGCATCGCCGCTCCAGCTCCAGATCCCCCAAACCCAGACCCCAAATCCCCCAAACCCCAAATCCCCCAACCCCAAACCCCAAATCCCCCAAACCCCAAATCCCCCAAGCCCCATTAACCCCGAAGATGCCGTGTTTCTTGGTGAGCGCGCCGCCGCTCCAGCTCCAGAAGAACACGTGCGATTTGCCGCTGCTGACGATGCTGCTGCTGTCGCGGGGGTTGAACTCCACCGTCAGCACCGACTCGTTGGTGCTCTGCGCGAGTGGGGTTTGGGGTTTTGGGCTGGGATTTGGGGTTTTGGGCTGGGCTTTTGGGGTTTCTGGGGGGTTTGGGTGGGGTTTGGGGTTTTGGGCTGGGCTTTTGGGGTTTAAGGGGGTTTTCGGTGGGATTTGGGGTTTTTGGGGTAGGTTTGGGCTGGGCTTTTGGGGTTTATGGGGAGTTTGGGTGGGATTTGGGGGTTTTTTGGGTTTGGGATGGGATTTGGGGCGGGGTTTGGGGTGGGTCTGTGGGATTTGGGGTGGGATTTGGGGTTTTTTGGGTTTGGGGTGGGATTTGGGATGGGTCTGTGGGATTTGGGGGTGGATTTGGGTTTTTTTGGGGGGGTTTGGGGTGGGATTTGGGGTTTTTTGGGGGGTTTGGGGTGGGATTTGGGTTTTTTTGGGGGGTTTGGGGTGGGATTTGGGTTTTTTTTTGGGAGGTTTGGGGTTTTTTGGGGTTTGGGGTCCCACCTTGACCTCGGCCTGCTTGGTGCTCGCGGGCGCAGTCCCACACCGACATCATGTGCTCGTTGGAGTCATCGACCACGCACAGGAACGCGCCCTGGTCCTGGGGCACCCCAAAAAACCCCAACCCCCCCAGCCCATGATCCTGGGCGAGAATTTGGGGGTCCCAGGGGTTTTTCTGGGGGGGTTTTGGGGTTTTCTGGGGGGGGGTTTGGGGTCCCGCGAGTTTTTGGGCTGGTTTTAGGGTGGTTGGGGATGGCTTTGGGCTGTTTTTGAGTGGTTTTTGAGGGCTTTTTGGAGTGTTTTGTGGGGTTTTTGGGGGGGTTTTGGGTGTTTTTTGAGGGGTTTTTGGGATGTTTTTGGGGTGTTTTGTGGGGGTTTTGGGGTGTTTTGTAGGGTTTTGGGGTCCCAGGGTTTTGGGGGTGTTTTTTGGGGAGAGTTTTTGAGGCACTTTTAGGGGGGTTTTGGGGGGAGTTTTGGGGGGTTTCGGGCACTTTGGAGCGGTTTTTTTGGGTGTTTTGGGGGTATTTTGGTGGTTTTTTGGGGCGTTTTGGGGGTATTTTGGTGTTTTTTGGGGGTGTTTTTGGGGTATTTCGGGCGCTTTGGGGTGTTTTTGGGGTGCTGGGTACTCACAGCCGTGGAGAAGGCGAGCGAGCCCACGCCGCGCTCGAAGGAGCCGAGGCCGATCTGCTGCAGGGTCTGGAGCGTGGCCGAGTCCCAGATGTGCACGATGGGCTGCAGGGGCTGCGGGGCCGGGGGATTTTGGGGGAGTTTGGGGGGGATTTGGGAAGATTTGGGGGGGATTTGAGGGGGTTTTGGGGAGGTTTTGGGGTTTCAGATCATGGGGGAAGGGGTTTGGGGCCCTGGCCCTGTCCCCAGGGGGGTCCCCAAGGTTCCAGGGCTGCCCCCAAGGTGTCCCCAGATGTCCCAGGGTCCCCAAGGTGTCCCCAATGTCCCCAGGGTGTCTCCAATGTCCCCAAAGTATCCCCAAGGTGTCCCCAAGGTGTCCCCAGATGTCCCAGGGTCCCCAGGGTGTCCCCAAGGTGTCCCCAATGTCCCCAGGGTGTCTCCAATGTCCCCAAAGTATCCCAGGTGTCCCCAAGGTGTCCCCAAGGTGTCCCCAGAGTGTCCCAAAGCTGTCCCCAATGTTCCCAAGGTGTCCCCAATGTCCCCAAGGTGTCCCCAAATTGTCCCCAGGTGTCCCCAAAGTGTCTCCAGGTGTCCCCCAAGGTGTCCCAGGTGTCCCCAGAGTGTCCCAAAGCTGTCCCCAATGTCCCCAAGGTGTCCCCAAGGTGTCCCCAAGGTGTCCCCAATGTCCCCAAGGTGTCCCAGGGGGTCCCCAATGTCCCCAAGGTGTCCCCAATGTCCCCAAGGTGTCCCCAGAGTGTCCCAAAGCTGTCCCAAATGTCCCCAGGGTGTCCCCAATGTCCCCAATGTCCCCAGGGTGTCCCCAATGTCCCCAATGTCCCCAGTGTCCCCACCTTGCCCTCCTTGTCCACTCCGGCCGCCTGCCCGGTGGCCACGCGGAGCCGGTCGGGGTGCACGGCCAGGCTGGGGGGACACGGGGGGACCCCGCTTTGGGGGGGCTCCAGAGGGGCCCCCCGGTCTGGGGGGCATTTGGGGCTACTTTGGGTTTTTTTGGGATATTTTGGGGTTTTTTTAGGGTTATTTTGGGATATTTTGGGGTTATTTTGGGATAATTTGGAATCTTTTGGGGTTATTTTGGGATCTTTTGGGATGTTTTGGGTTATTTTGGGATATTCTGGCATATTTTAGATTTTTTTGGGATATTTTGGGGTTATTTTAGGGTCATTTTGGGGTTATTTTGGGAAAATTTGGGATCTTTTGGGGATATTTGGGGTTATTTTGGGATATTTTGGGGTTATTTTGGGATATTTTGGGTTATTTTGGGATAATTTGGAATCTTTTGGGGTTATTTTGGGATCTTTTGGGATGTTTTGGGTTTATTTTGGGATATTCTGGCATATTTTAGATTTTTTTGGGATATTTTGGGGTTATTTTAGGGTCATTTTGGGGTTATTTTGGGAAAATTTGGGATCTTTTGAGGATATTTGGGGTTATTTTGGGATATTTTGGGGTTATTTTGGGATATTTTGGGGTTATTTTGGGATATTTTGGGGGTATTTAGGGTGGCTCACCACCGCACGCAGTCGCTGTGGCGCAGGCAGTGGTACAGGGTGGTACAGGGCCGTTTCTGACAGGGTTTTTTGGGGTTTTTTTGGGATTTGGGGTTTTTTGGGGATGGTTTGGGGTATTTAGGGTGGCTCACCACCGCACGCAGTCGCTGTGGCGCAGGTAGTGGTGGTTTGAGGGGTTCCAGGGTGGTACAGGGCCATTTCTGACGGGGTTTTTTTGGGGGTTTTTTTTGGGATTTGGGGTTTTTTGGGGTGTTTTGGGGTACTTGGGGTGGCTCACCACCGCACGCAGTCGCTGTGGCGCAGGTAGTGGTGGTTTGAGGGGTTCAGGGTGGTACAGGGCCGTTTCTGACGGGGTGGTTTTTTGGGGATTTGGGGTTTTTTGGGGTTTTTTTTGGGGTTTGGGGTTTTTTGGGGGTGTTTTGGGGTATTTGGGGTGGCTCACCACCGCACGCAGTCGCTGTGGCGCAGGCAGTGGTGGTTTGAGGGGTTCAGGGTGGTACAGGGCCGTTTCTGACGGGGGTTTTTTGGGGATTTGGGGTTTTTTGGGGGGTGTTTTGGGGTATTTGGGGTGGCTCACCACCGCACGCAGTCGCTGTGGCGCAGGTAGTGGTGGTTTGAGGGGTTCAGGGTGGGTACAGGGCCGTTTCTGACGGGGTATTTTTGGGGATTTGGGGTTTTTTGGGGGTGTTTTGGGGTATTTGGGGTGGCTCACCACCGCACGCAGTCGCTGTGGCGCAGGTAGTGGTACAAGGGTGGTACAGGGCCGTTTCTGACGGGGTTTTTTGGGGGTTTGGGGTTTTTTGGGGATGTTTTGGGGTACTTGGGGTGGCTCACCACCGCACGCAGTCGCTGTGGCGCAGGCAGTGGTGGTTTGAGGGGTTCAGGGTGGTACAGGGCCGTTTCTGACGGGGTTTTTTTGGGGATTTGGGGTTTTTTGGGGGTGTTTTGGGGTATTTGGGGTGGCTCACCACCGCACGCAGTCGCTGTGGCGCAGGCAGTGGTGGTTTGAGGGGTTCAGGGTGGTACAGGGCCGTTTCTGACGGGGTTTTTTTGGGGGTTTTTTTTGGGATTTGGGTTTTTTGGGGGTGTTTTGGGGTATTTTGGGGTGGCTCACCACCGCACGCAGTCGCTGTGGCGCAGGCAGTGGTGGTTTGAGGGGTTCAGGGTGGTACAGGGCCGTTTCTGACGGGTTTTTTGGGGGTTTTTTTGGGGATTTGGGGTTTTTTGGGGATGGTTTGGGGTATTTAGGGTGGCTCACCACCGCACGCAGTCGCTGTGGCGCAGGTAGTGGTGGTTTGAGGGGTTCAGGGTGGTACAGGGCCATTTCTGACGGGGTTTTTTGGGGGTTTTTTTGGGATTTGGGGTTTTTTGGGGGTGTTTTGGGGTACTTGGGGGTGGCTCACCACCGCACGCAGTCGCTGTGGCGCAGGTAGTGGTGGTTTGAGGGGTTCAGGGTGGTACAGGGCCGTTTCTGACGGGGTTTTTTGGGGATTTGGGGTTTTTTTGGGGTTTTTTTTGGGGTTTGGGGTTTTTTGGGGGTGTTTTGGGGTATTTGGGGTGGCTCACCACCGCACGCAGTCGCTGTGGCGCAGGCAGTGGTGGTTTGAGGGTTCAGGGTGGTACAGGGCCGTTTCTGACGGGGTTTTTTGGGGATTTGGGGTTTTTTGGGGGTGTTTTGGGGTATTTGGGGTGGCTCACCACCGCACGCAGTCGCTGTGGCGCAGGTAGTGGTGGTTTGAGGGGTTCAGGGTGGTACAGGGCCGTTTCTGACGGGGTATTTTTGGGGATTTGGGGTTTTTTGGGGGTGTTTTGGGGTATTTGGGGTGGCTCACCACCGCACGCAGTCGCTGTGGCGCAGGTAGTGGTACAGGGTGGTACAGGGCCGTTTCTGACGGGGTTTTTTGGGGGTTTGGGGTTTTTTGGGGATGTTTTGGGGTACTTGGGGTGGCTCACCACCGCACGCAGTCGCTGTGGCGCAGGCAAGTGGTGGTTTGAGGGGTTCAGGGTGGTACAGGGCCGTTTCTGACGGGGTTTTTTTGGGGATTTGGGGTTTTTTGGGGGTGTTTTGGGGTATTTGGGGTGGCTCACCACCGCACGCAGTCGCTGTGGCGCAGGCAGTGGTGGTTTGAGGGGTTCAGGGTGGTACAGGGCCGTTTCTGACGGGGTTTTTTGGGGGTTTTTTTGGGATTTGGGTTTTTTTGGGGGTGTTTTGGGGTATTTGGGGGTGGCTCACCACCGCACGCAGTCGCTGTGGCGCAGGCAGTGGTGGTTTGAGGGGTTCAGGGTGGTACAGGGCCGTTTCTGACGGGGTTTTTTGGGGGTTTGGGGTTTTTTGGGGGTTTTTTTTGGGGTTTGGGGTTTTTTGGGGGTGTTTTGGGGTATTTGGGGTGGCTCACCACCGCACGCAGTCGCTGTGGCGCAGGTAGTGGCGCTGGCGCCGCGCCGGCAGCTGCAGCAGCACCACCACGCAGGCGATGAAGTAAACGAGCTCCCCCGAGCCCAGCACGTGCAGGTTGGAGCGCGAGTCCCGGCCCCGGTAGCCGTAACTGGGCAGTCAAGGAAACTGGGAGAACTGGGAGCCAAACTGGGAGAGCTGGGAGCCAAACTGGGAGAGCTGGGAGCTGAACTGGGAGAGCTGGGAGCCAAACTGGAGAGCTGGGAGCTGAACTGGAGAGCTGGGAGCCAAACTGGGAGAGCTGGGAGCCGAACTGGAGCACTGGGAGAGAAACTGGGAGAGCTGGGAGCTGAACTGGAGAGCTGGGAAGCCAAACTGGGAGAGCTGGGAGCTGAACTGGGAGAACTGGGAGCTGAACTGGGAGAGCTGGGAGCCAAACTGGGAGAGCTGGGAGCTGAACTGGGAGAACTGGGAGCCGAACTGGGAGAGCTGGGAGCTGAACTGGGAGAGCTGGGAGAGAAACTGGGAGAGCTGGGAGCCAAACTGGGAGAGCTGGGAGCTGAACTGGGAGAGCTGGGAGAGAAACTGGGAGCACTGGGAGAGTTTGGTGGTTTTGGGGTGTGTTTTTTTGGGGTTTTTGGGGTGTTTTTGGGGCGGTTTGTGGGGTGGTTTTTGGGTTTCTGGGGTGGTTTTGGGGTGGTTTTTTGGGGTGTTTTTTGGGGTTCTGGGGTGTTTTTGGAGTTTTGGGATGGTTTTTGGGTTTCTGGGGTGGTTTTGGGGTGGTTTTTTTGGGGTTTTGGGGTGGTTTTTTTGGGGTTTCTGGGGTGTTTTTTGTGTTTTTGGGGTGGTTTTTTGGGGTTTCTGGGGTGTTTTTTGGGTTTTGGGGTGTTTTTTTGGGGTTTTTTTTGGGGGGAGGATACACCCAGTCGAGCTGCAGGCGCTCCGGGGGCAGCTCGGCGCGCGACGGGGCCGAGCCCCGAGGGCACGTACATGGTGATGGGGCGGCCCCGCAGGAACATCTTCACCGACACCCCCTCTGCGGGGGGGGCCGGGGGTCACCCCAAAACCCCCGGCACCCCCCGGACCCCCCCGGCACCCCCGAGGCCTCACCCAGGTTGTAATTGCCGCGGCGAGAGGCTGGAAATGGGGAAAAATGGGGGGAAATGGGGAAAATTTGGGATAAAAAAGGGGGAAAATTGGGGGGAAGGGAAATGGGGAAAAATGGGGGAAATCAGGGGGAAATGGGGGAGAAATGGAGAAAAATGGGGGAAAATGGGGGGAAATCATGGAAAAATGGGGGGAAATGGGGGAGAAATGGGGAAAATGGGGGAAATCGGGGGGAAATGGGAAAAAATGGGGGAATTGGTGGGGAAATGGGTGGAAATGGGGGTGGTAGTGGTGAAAAATGGGGGAGAAATGGGAGAAAAGGGGGAAATTGGGGGGGAAATGGGGAAATTGGGGGGAAATGGGGATAAAGGGGGGAAACGGAGGGAAGAGGGAGAAAAGAGGAGGAAAAACCGGGGGAAAGTGAGTTCCAGCCCCAAAATGAAGCCACTGAACCCCCCCAAATAAATCCTCAAATTAAATCCTCTGAACCCCCAGAATCATCCACTGAACCCCTCCCAAAAAACCCCAAATGAACCCACCCGAACCCCCAAAAAACCCCAAATGAACCCACTGAACCCCCCCAAAAAACCCCTAATGAACCCATTGAACCCCCAAAAAAACCCCAAATGAACCCACCCGATCCCCCAAAAAACCCCAAATGAACCCACTGAACCCCCCCAAAAAACCCCCAAATGAACCCACCCGAACCCCCCAAAAAACCCCAAATGAACCCCCCCAAAAAACCCCAAATGAACCCACCTGAACCCCCCCAAAAAACCCCAAATGAACCCGCTGAACCCCCCCAAAAAACCCCAAATGAACCCACTGAACCCCAAAAACCCCTCAATGAAACGCCAAAATGCCCCCCCCAACGAAGGCCCTGAACCCCCAAAACGAACTCGCTGAACCCCAAATTTCCCCCACCCCCGAACCCCAAAATTTCCCCACCTGGGCTCAGGGTCAGCTCCTTGGGGCGGCTGTGGGAGAGGAGGCAGAGACTGGGGGGATTTGGGGGATTTTGGGGTGCAGGGGGGATTTGGGGGTGAAGGGGGGGGATTTGGGGGTGTAGGAGGGATTTGGGGTGAGGGGGGGATTTGGGGTTTTTGGGGGGATTTGGGGTGCAGGGGGGATTTTGGGGTTCAAAGGGGTTGGAGGGTAAAGGAGGGCTCTGGGAATTGGAGGGATTTGGGGGTTCGGGGGCATTGGGGAAATGGTTCGGGGGCATTGGGGAAATTTGGGGAAATTTCGGGGATATTTTGGGGCATATTTGGGGGATGTTTTGGGGGTATTTTGGGGGATATTTCAGGGGTATTTGGGGGATATTTGGGGGAAATTTCAGGGATATTTGGGGGATATTTCAGGGATATTTGGGGGAAATTTTGGGGGAAGTTTTGGGGGATATTTGGGGGATACTTCAGGGATATTTGGGGAATAGTTGGGGGACATTTCAGGGATATTTGGGGGATATTTGGGGGCTATTTTGGGGATATTTGGGGCACATTTCAGGGATATTTGGGGGATATTTCGGGGCTATTTCGGGGATATTTGGGGCACATTTCAGGGATATTTGGGGATATTTCGGGGCTATTTCGGGGTGTTTTGGGGTCCCACCTCTCGGGGCTGCCCTGCAGCAGGTTCGCTGACGACGCCGCTTTGCGGCTCAGGCGCTGCCGGGGGCTGGGGGGGCCCGAGGAGGAGCTGTGGCGGCGCAGCCTGGGGGGCACGGGGGGGTTTGGGGGTTCAGGGGGTTTGGGGGGCACGGGGGGGTTTGGGGGTTCAGGGGGTTTGGGGGGATTTGGGGGGTTCAGGGGATGAAAGGGTTTGGGGGGAGAAAAGGGGATGAGGGGGAGTTTGGGGGGGGTCCAGGGGGTTTTGGGGGGTTTTGGGGGAATTTGGGGGGGTTTTGGGGTTTGGGGGGGTTTTGGGGGAATTTGGGGGGATTTTGGGGTTTGGGGGGTTTAGGGTTTGAAGGATTTGGGGGTGTTGAGATGTTGGGGGCGGGGATGAGGAAATTTGGGGGTGGGGGGGATTTGGAGTGGGGGGTTAGGGTTTGGGGGGATTTTTGGGGTCCAGGTGTGGGGGGACAGGGGATGGGGGGGGGGACACGGTCAGTGAAGGGGAGACACCCCCGACCTCCCCCAGCCCCCCCAAAATCCCACCACCCGTGCACCCCCAAACCCTCCCAGCCCCCTCCCCCATAACGCCCGCATTTCCCGCGGGGGGGTCCTGGGGGGGTCGGGGTGACCTGGGGGGGTCCCGAAAGGTTTTGGGGTGACCTGGGGGGGGTCCCGAGCGATTTGGGGTGACCTGGGGGGGCTCCCGAGCGATTTGGGGTGACCTGGGGGAGTCCTGAGGGATTTGGGGGGTTCTGGGGGGGTCCTGGAAGATTCTGGGGGGGTCACGAGTGGTTTTGGGGGGTTCTGGGGGAGGGGGGGGGGTCCTGGAGCATTTGGGGTGACCCGGGGGGGGGTCCCGAGGGGTTTTGGGGGGTCCACGCGGCCCTTTCGGGTCTCTCCCGCCCATCCCAGCCCCCTCCCCCCACCCCCCCGCCCCCTCCCCAATTTGGGGGTGCCCCCCCTCCTCACAGCTCTTTGCGGGGTCCCCGCGGGGCCGGGCTGGGGGGGCGCCGGGGGGGTCTCGGGGCTCGGGGGGGGCTCCGGGGAGCCCGGGGCGGGGGGGCACGGGGGGGACCCCGGCGGGGGCGGCTCCGGGGGGGCCCCGCCGGTCCCGGGGGGCTCCTGGGGGGGGCTCGGGGGGCGCGGGGGGGGCTCCTCCGTCTGCGTCCCCACGCTGATGCTCCGGGGGGGCTCCGGGGGGGCTCCGCTGGGGGCTGGGGGGGGGACAGGGGGAGGTCAGGACCCCAAAAAACCACCCCCGGAACCCCGAATTCCCCCCCCGCCCCCAGGAACCCCAGCTGGGGGGGGCAGGGAAGGATCGGGGACCCCCAAAAAGGGTGGGGGACTCCCAGACGGAGACCCCAGCCCCATTGGGGAGACCCCGGCCCCATCTGGGGGGGTCCCAGCCCCATCTGGGGGGGTCCCTGCCCCATCTGGGGGGGTCCCTGCCCCATCTGGGGGGGTCCCAGCCCCTTCTTGGGGGGTCCCAGCCCCTTATGGGGGGGTCCCAGCCCCATCTGGGGGGGTCCCTGCCCCATCTTGGGGGGTCCCAGCCCCTTATGGGGGGGTCTCTGCCCCATCTTGGGGGGTCCCAGCCCCTTCTGGGGGGGTCCAAGCCCCTTATTGGGGGGATCCCAGCCTTTCTTGGAGGGGGTCGCAGCCCCCCAACCTCTTCCAGGGCTCCCCCAATCCTTATTTGGGGGGGGTCGCAGCCCCTCTCGGGGGGGTCCCCGCCCCCTTTGGGGGTCCCGCCGCCTCCCCGGGGGGGTCCCCGCGCTCACCGAGCCCCCCGGGGGGGTCGCAGCCCCCCAGCCTGCGCAGGGTCTCCCCCAGCGCCGCCTTGACCAGCGCCAGCTCCCGCTCCACCGTCCGCAGCCGCAGCTCCAGCGGCCCCGGGGGGGTCCCGGCCTCAGCGGGGGGGGGTCCCGCCTCACCTGGGGGGGGGGCAGGGTCACTTTGGGGGGTCACGGGGCTGCCCGGGCGCGGGGGGGGCACCCGGACATCCCCGGGGGGGGTGACCCCCAGCCCGGCCCCGCTCCCGCTTGGGGACCCCCCCCCCAGGTGCGACCCGCGACCCCCCCGTGTCTCCCCCCCAGCTCTTGCGACCCCCCCGTGACATTCGGGGACCCCCCCGTGCCCCCCCCCAACCCCGGGGACCCCCTCGTGCCCCCCCCCGCTCTTGGGACCCCCGCAGGTGTCACCCGGGACCCCCCCCCCCGGGTCGGCCCCCAACCGCTCGGGACCCCCCCCGGGACCCCCCCGCGGCACTCGGGACCCCCCCCGGGACCCCCCCACCCCACGGGACCCCCCCGGTGCCCCCCCCGTGCCCCCCCCGTGTTCCCACGTGTCCCCCCCCCCCTTCCCCGTCCCATTCCCGGCTCCGCCGCCGCCCCCGCCCCGGCCCGGGGGGGGTCCCGGGGGGGGTCCCGGGGGGGTCCCGGGGGGGGGAGCCCCGGGGGTCCCCCCGCCCCCCCCGGGGGTCTCACCGCGCTCCGGGGGGGGCTCCATGGCCGGGCCCGCGGCCGCTCCGACACCGCCCCAGGAAGCGCGGCCGAGTCACTTCCCCCGGCGGGGGGGGCGGCCCGGGACACCCCGAAATGGGGGGGGGGGGGACCCCCCCGGGGGGCGAGACCCCCAAATTCGGGGGGTGCGGGGGGGGCAGCAGAGCCCTCCCAGTACAGCGGGGACACCCCAAAATCGGGCCCGCGTGGGCCCCCCCCGAAATGAGGGGGGGGCTGAGGACCCCCTTCAAGCATTTGGGGGGCTCTGCTGCACCCCCCCCCCCAAACTCCTGCGGGACCCCCCCCAAAATCCCACCGGGGTCTTCAGTGCTCCCCCCCCGCCCCAAAAATCGGGGGGCGACCCCAACTCCCCCCCCCCCCCACTGCCCCCCCACCGTGTTGGGGTCCCCCGAAATTCGGGGTGACCCCCCCCCCCCATATCGAGACCCCCCCCCCCCCCAAAAACACAGACGAGGCTGGGAGGGAGCGTTTATTGCACAGAGGGGACCAGGGGGGGTCCCCCAAAAAACGGGGGGGTCCTGGCGATAAATAAAGGTCTGGGGGGGTCCGGGGGGGTTTGGGGGGGTCCCGGGGGGGTCGGGGTCCCCCTAAACCTCGATGTCGGGGTCGGAGCCCCGGCCCTGGCGCTGCAGCTGCTCCTCCTGGCGCAGCTTCGGCTTCTCGGTGCGCGTGTGCCACACCAGCACCTGCGCCCCAAAACACCCCAAATCACCCCAGAATCACCCCGGAATCACCCCGGAATCACCCCGAAATCACCCCGAAATCACCCCAAAATCATCCCATGTGCCACACCAGCACCTGCGCCCCCAAACACCCCAAATCACCCCAAAATCACCCCGGAATCACCCCAAAATCATCCCGTGTGCCACACCAGCACCTGCGCCCCAAAATCACCCCGGAATCACCCCGAAATCACCCTGATATCACCCCGAAATCATCCCAAAATCACCCCAATATCACCCCAAAATCATCCCGTGTGCCACACCAGCACCTGCGCCCCAAAACACCCGAAATCACCCCAAAATCACCCCGAAATCATCCCGAAATCACTCCGAAATCATCCCGTGTGCCACACCAGCACCTGCGCCCCAAAACACCCCCGAAATCATCCCGAAATCACCCCGAAATCACTCCGAAATCACCCCAAAATCACCCCCAGATCAGCCCGAACCCCCAAACGCTCCCCGGGCGCAGTCACACACCTCTGCCTCCAGCTGGGCGGGGGTCATGAGCCCCCCAGACCCCCCCCAGGACACCCCAAAAACCCCAAACCCCCCCAAAATCCCCCAAATCCCCCCCAAACCCTCACCTGGGTGCAGTTACCAGCCCCCAAAACCCCCAAAACCCCTCCAGGACACCCCAAAATCGCCCAGGACACCCCCAAACTCCCCCCAAACCCCCTCCAGGACACCCCAAACCCCCCAAAATCCCCCAGGACACCCCAAAACCCCCCAAACTCCCCCCAGGACACCCCAAAACCCCCAAATCCCCTCCAGGACACCCCAAACCCCCCAAAATCCCCCAGGACACCCCCAAACTCCCCTCAAACACCCCCAGGACACCCCAAAACCCCCCAAAATCCCCCAGGACACCCCAAAACCCCCCAAACTCCCCCCAGGACACCCCAAAACCCCCCAAATCCCCTCCAGGACACCCCAAACCCCCCAAAATCCCCCAGGACACCCCCAAACTCCCCTCAAACACCCCCAGGACACCCCAAAACCCCCAAAATCCCCCAGGACACCCCCAAATTCCCCTCAAAGCCCCTCCAGGACACCCCAAACCCCCCCAGGACACCCCAAAACCCCCCAAAATCCCCCAGGACACCCCCAAACTCCCCCCAAACCCCCTCCAGGACACCCCAAACCCCCCAAAATCACCCAGGACACCCCAAAACCCCCCCAAACTCCCCCCAGGACACCCCAAAACCCCCCAAATCCCCTCCAGGATACCCCCAAACTCCCCCCAGGACACCCCAAAACCCCCCAAAATCCCCCAGGACACCCCCAAATTCCTCTCAAAGCCCCTCCAGGACACCCCAACCCCCCCAGGACACCCCCAAAGCCCCCAAACCCCCCCAGCCCCTCACCTGGGTGCAGTTGTCGGCCCGTGGCTCCAACTGGCCAGGGGTCACCAGCCCCCAAACCCCCCAAAATCCCCCAGGACACCCCCAAACTCCCCTCAAACCCCCCCAGGACACCCCAAACTCCCCTCAAACCCCCCCAGGACACCCCAAAACCCCCCAAAATCCCCCAGGACACCCCCAAATTCCTCTCAAAGCCCCTCCAGGACACCCCAAACCCCCCCAGGACACCCCCAAAGCCCCCCAGCCCCTCACCTGGGTGCAGTTGTCGGCCCGTGGCTCCAGCTGGCCGGGGGTCACCAGCCCCCAAACCCCCCAAAATCACCCAGGACACCCCCAAACTCTCCTCAAACCCCCCCAGGACACCCCAACCCCCCCCCAGGACACCCCAAAACCCCACAACCACCCCCCCCAGGACACCCCCAAAGCCCCCCAGCCCCTCACCTGGGTGCAGTTGTCGGCCCGTGGCTCCAGCTGGCCGGGGGTCACCAGCCCCCCCAGGAAGGAGCTCTCCAGGAAGCCGCGCTCGGCGCGGGGGTCGAAGCGGGCGCGGGGGTGGGCGAGCAGCAGGCGCAGCCCCACGGCGAAGCCGGCCATGTCCAGCGGGAACGGCCGCTCCGGCCGCCAGCCCGTGTGGAAGCCGACCACGCGGCCCCCCGCGACCAGCGGCCGCTCCAGCCGCAGGCCCCCCACCA
>NW_027099722.1:0-15006 GCF_031753505.1 Anomalospiza imberbis | reverse complement strand
GCAAAGCTGAAGAGCCTGGCTCAGCTTCACTAGTGTGCAATTGACTGACTGCGAAAAACAAAGCAGCAGAGCACCGGGCTTCTGGGCGCTGTGAAGGCAATTGCCAAAACCAGGCAGCTGCTCCTTCCCAAGCACAGGCAGCTGCCTATGTTCTTGCTTGTCGACAAACTCACCGCTGCCCTTCTTTTCAGCAGCTGCCACCGTCTTCTGTGCATCTCGGAGCCTCTGGCGACGAGCAAGACTTGCCAAGGTGGGACGCATCAGGACCAAGTCAAAACCCAGGCAAGTTGTCCTGGAACGCTTTCCATTCGCTTGCCGAGAGTGAATTCAACAGGCAGGAGAGCGGCAGCCACCGTCCTCCGGCAGTCGGAAGGCTTGGCACACAAGCCCGCTTCTTTGCGGCTTCGTTCTTCGCCTCTTCCAAGCAACCGCGATCTCTGCTTCTCAGAGGCGCAGAAGCGGCTAGTTCGCGCACAGCTCAGTAAAACGGCAGCAAAGCGCTCTGGAGCGCCGCTTCAAGCCGAAAGACGCCGGGAAGCGGCACTTTCCTCCGGACAGCTCCGGAGCCGCGCTTCTGCTTCTCTAGTCATCTCTAGCTTAGCGAAAAGCTTTCCCACTCCATTTGGCAAGGGGAGAGTGTACCTGCACTGCACACTAACCGCGGTTTGCAAAGAAAGAGGATTTGCTGCACATTCCAAGGACACGGCTCTTTCCGAGGCAATCTGCAACCTGCTGTCAGATGGAAGTGCTCTCTGCCCTCTCCTGCCCAGCTCTAGGTACTAGCGGGCACTTTCCAGCCTGGCCGAGGCAAACAACCTCGAGAGATGTCACAGAGCCTAAGTGGAGCACAGATGCTCAAAAGCAGCAAAGCTGAAGAGCCTGGCTCAGCTTCACTAGTGTGCAATTGACTGACTGCGAAAAACAAAGCAGCAGAGCACCGGGCTTCTGGGCGCTGTGAAGGCAATTGCCAAAACCAGGCAGCTGCTCCTTCCCAAGCACAGGCAGCTGCCTATGTTCTTGCTTGTCGACAAACTCACCGCTGCCCTTCTTTTCAGCAGCTGCCACCGTCTTCTGTGCATCTCGGAGCCTCTGGCGACGAGCAAGACTTGCCAAGGTGGGACGCATCAGGACCAAGTCAAAACCCAGGCAAGTTGTCCTGGAACGCTTTCCATTCGCTTGCCGAGAGTGAATTCAACAGGCAGGAGAGCGGCAGCCACCGTCCTCCGGCAGTCGGAAGGCTTCGCACACAAGCCCGCTTCTTTGCGGCTTCGTTCTTCGCCTCTTCCAAGCAACCGCGATCTCTGCTTCTCGGAGGCGCAGAAGCGGCTAATTCGCGCACAGCTCAGCAGAGCGCCAGCAAAGCGCTCCGGAGCGCCTCTTCAAGCCGAAAGACGCCGGGAAGCGGCACTTTCCTCCGGATAGCTCCGGAGCCGCGCTTCTGCTTCTCTAGTCATCTCTATCTCAGCGAAAAGCTTTCCCACTCCATTTGGCAAGGGGAGAGCGTACCTGCACTGCACACTAACCGCGGTTTGCAAAGAAAGAGGATTTGCTGCACATTCCAAGGACACGGCTCTTTCCGAGGCAATCTGCAACCTGCTGTCAGATGGAAGTGCTCTCTGCCCTCTCCTGCCCAGCTCTAGGTACTAGCGGGCACTTTCCAGCCTGGGCGAGGCAAACAACCTCAAGAGATGTCACAGAGCCTAAGTGGAGCACAGATGCTCAAAAGCAGCAAAGCTGAAGAGCCTGGCTCAGCTTCACTAGTGTGCAATTGACTGACTGCGAAAAACAAAGCAGCAGAGCACTGGGCTTCTGGGCGCTGTGAAGGCAATTGCCAAAACCAGGCAGCTGCTCCTTCCCAAGCACAGGCAGCTGCCTATGTTCTTGCTTGTCGACAAACTCACCGCTGCCCTTCTTTTCAGCAGCTGCCACCGTCTTCTGTGCATCTCGGAGCCTCTGGCGACGAGCAAGACTTGCCAAGGTGGGACGCATCAGGACCAAGTCAAAACCCAGGCAAGTTGTCCTGGAACGCTTTCCATTCGCTTGCCGAGAGTGAATTCAACAGGCAGGAGAGCGGCAGCCACCGTCCTCCAGCAGTCGGAAGGCTTCGCACACAAGCCCGCTTCTTTGCGGCTTCGTTCTTCGCCTCTTCCAAGCAACCGCGATCTCTGCTTCTCGGAGGCGAAGAAGCGGCTAATTCGCGCACAGCTCAGTAGAGCGGCAGCGGAGCGCTCCGGGGCGCCGCTTCAAGCCGAAAGACGCCGGGAAGCGGCACTTTCCTCCGGATAGCTCCGGAGCCGCGCTTCTGCTTCTCTAGTCATCTCTAGCTTAGCGAAAAGCTTTCCCACTCCATTTGGCAAGGGGAGAGTGTACCTACACTGCACACTAACCGCGGTTTGCAAAGAAAGAGGATTTGCTGCACATTCCAAGGACACGGCTCTTTCCGAGGCAATCTGCAACCTGCTGTCAGATGGAAGTGCTCTCTGCCCTCTCCTGCCCAGCTCTAGGTACTAGCGGGCACTTTCCAGCCTGGCCGAGGCAAACAACCTCGAGAGATGTCACAGAGCCTAAGTGGAGCACAGGTGCTCAAAAGCAGCAAAGCTGAAGAGCCTGGCTCAGCTTCACTAGTGTGCAATTGACTGACTGCGAAAAACAAAGCAGCAGAGCACCGGGCTTCTGGGCGCTGTGAAGGCAATTGCCAAAACCAGGCAGCTGCTTCTTCCCAAGCACAGGCAGCTGCCTATGTTCTTGCTTGTCGACAAACTCACCGCTGCCCTTCTTTTCAGCAGCTGCCACCGTCTTCTGTGCATCTCGGAGCCTCTGGCGACGAGCAAGATTTGCCAAGGTGGGACGCATCAGGACCAAGTCAAAACCCAGGCAAGTTGTCCTGGAACGCTTTCCATTCGCTTGCCGAGAGTGAATTCAACAGGCAGGAGAGTGGCAGCCACCGTCCTCCGGCAGTCGGAAGGCTTCGCACACAAGCCCGCTTCTTTGCGGCTTCGTTCTTCGCCTCTTCCAAGCAACCGCGATCTCTGCTTCTCGGAGGCGCAGAAGCGGCTAATTCGCGCACAGCTCAGCAGAGCGCCAGCAAAGCGCTCCGGAGCGCCTCTTCAAGCCGAAAGACGCCGGGAAGCGGCACTTTCCTCCGGATAGCTCCGGAGCCGCGCTTCTGCTTCTCTAGTCATCTCTATCTCAGCGAAAAGCTTTCCCACTCCATTTGGCAAGGGGAGAGCGTACCTGCACTGCACACTAACCGCGGTTTGCAAAGAAAGAGGATTTGCTGCACATTCCAAGGACACGGCTCTTTCCGAGGCAATCTGCAACCTGCTGTCAGATGGAAGTGCTCTCTGCCCTCTCCTCCCAGCTCTAGGTACTAGCGGGCACTTTCCAGCCTGGGCGAGGCAAACAACCTCAAGAGATGTCACAGAGCCTAAGTGGAGCACAGATGCTCAAAAGCAGCAAAGCTGAAGAGCCTGGCTCAGCTTCACTAGTGTGCAATTGACTGACTGCGAAAAACAAAGCAGCAGAGCACCGGGCTTCTGGGCGCTGTGAAGGCAATTGCCAAAACCAGGCAGCTGCTCCTTCCCAAGCACAGGCAGCTGCCTATGTTCTTGCTTGTCGACAAACTCACCGCTGCCCTTCTTTTCAGCAGCTGCCACCGTCTTCTGTGCATCTCGGAGCCTCTGGCGACGAGCAAGACTTGCCAAGGTGGGACGCATCAGGACCAAGTCAAAACCCAGGCAAGTTGTCCTGGAACGCTTTCCATTCGCTTGCCGAGAGTGAATTCAACAGGCAGGAGAGCGGCAGCCACCGTCCTCCGGCAGTCGGAAGGCTTGGCACACAAGCCCGCTTCTTTGCGGCTTCGTTCTTCGCCTCTTCCAAGCAACCGCGATCTCTGCTTCTCAGAGGCGAAGAAGCGGCTAGTTCGCGCACAGCTCAGTAAAGCGGCAGCAAAGCGCTCTGGAGCGCCGCTTCAAGCCGAAAGACGCCGGGAAGCGGCACTTTCCTCCGGATAGCTCCGGAGCCGCGCTTCTGCTTCTCTAGTCATCTCTAGCTTAGCGAAAAGCTTTCCCACTCCATTTGGCAAGGGGAGAGTGTACCTGCACTGCACACTAACCGCGGTTTGCAAAGAAAGAGGATTTGCTGCACATTCCAAGGACACGGCTCTTTCCGAGGCAATCTGCAACCTGCTGTCAGATGGAAGTGCTCTCTGCCCTCTCCTGCCCAGCTCTAGGTACTAGCGGGCACTTTCCAGCCTGGCCGAGGCAAACAACCTCCAGAGATGTCACAGAGCCTAAGTGGAGCACAGATGCTCAAAAGCAGCAAAGCTGAAGAGCCTGGCTCAGCTTCACTAGTGTGCAATTGACTGACTGCGAAAAACAAAGCAGCAGAGCACCGGGCTTCTGGGCGCTGTGAAGGCAATTGCCAAAACCAGGCAGCTGCTCCTTCCCAAGCACAGGCAGCTGCCTATGTTCTTGCTTGTCGACAAACTCACCGCTGCCCTTCTTTTCAGCAGCTGCCACCGTCTTCTGTGCATCTCGGAGCCTCTGGCGACGAGCAAGACTTGCCAAGGTGGGAGGTATCAGGACCAAGTCAAAACCCAGGCAAGTTGTCCTGGAACGCTTTCCATTCGCTTGCCGAGAGTGAATTCAACAGGCAGGAGAGCGGCAGCCACCGTCCTCCGGCAGTCGGAAGGCTTCGCACACAAGCCCGCTTCTTTGCGGCTTCGTTCTTCGCCTCTTCCAAGCAACCGCGATCTCTGCTTCTCAGAGGCGCAGAAGCGGCTAGTTCGCGCACAGCTCAGTAAAGCGGCAGCAAAGCGCTCTGGAGCGCCGCTTCAAGCCGAAAGACGCCGGGAAGCGGCACTTTCCTCCGGATAGCTCCGGAGCCGCGCTTCTGCTTCTCTAGTCATCTCTAGCTTAGCGAAAAGCTTTCCCACTCCATTTGGCAAGGGGAGAGTGTACCTGCACTGCACACTAACCGCGGTTTGCAAAGAAAGAGGATTTGCTGCACATTCCAAGGACACGGCTCTTTCCGAGGCAATCTGCAACCTGCTGTCAGATGGAAGTGCTCTCTGCCCTCTCCTGCCCAGCTCTAGGTACTAGCGGGCACTTTCCAGCCTGGCCGAGGCAAACAACCTCGAGAGATGTCACAGAGCCTAAGTGGAGCACAGATGCTCAAAAGCAGCAAAGCTGAAGAGCCTGGCTCAGCTTCACTAGTGTGCAATTGACTGACTGCGAAAAACAAAGCAGCAGAGCACCGGGCTTCTGGGCGCTGTGAAGGCAATTGCCAAAACCAGGCAGCTGCTCCTTCCCAAGCACAGGCAGCTGCCTATGTTCTTGCTTGTCGACAAACTCACCGCTGCCCTTCTTTTCAGCAGCTGCCACCGTCTTCTGTGCATCTCGGAGCCTCTGGCGACGAGCAAGACTTGCCAAGGTGGGAGGCATCAGGACCAAGTCAAAACCCAGGCAAGTTGTCCTGGAACGTTTTCCATTCGCTTGCCGAGAGTGAATTCAACAGGCAGGAGAGCGGCAGCCACCGTCCTCCGGCAGTCGGAAGGCTTCGCACACAAGCCCGCTTCTTTGCGGCTTCGTTCTTCGCCTCTTCCAAGCAACCGCGATCTCTGCTTCTCGGAGGCGCAGAAGCGGCTAATTCGCGCACAGCTCAGTAAAGCGGCAGCAAAGCGCTCTGGAGCGCCGCTTCAAGCCGAAAGACGCCGGGAAGCGGCACTTTCCTCCGGATAGCTCCGGAGCCGCGCTTCTGTTTCTCTAGTCATCTCTATCTCAGCGAAAAGCTTTCCCACTCCATTTGGCAAGGGGAGAGCGTACCTGCACTGCACACTAACCGCGGTTTGCAAAGAAAGAGGATTTGCTGCACATTCCAAGGACACGGCTCTTTCCGAGGCAATCTGCAACCTGCTGTCAGATGGAAGTGCTCTCTGCCCTCTCCTGCCCAGCTCTAGGTACTAGCGGGCACTTTCCAGCCTGGGCGAGGCAAACAACCTCGAGAGATGTCACAGAGCCTAAATGGAGCACAGATGCTCAAAAGCAGCAAAGCTGAAGAGCCTGGCTCAGCTTCACTAGTGTGCAATTGACTGACTGCGAAAAACAAAGCAGCAGAGCACCGGGCTTCTGGGCGCTGTGAAGGCAATTGCCAAAACCAGGCAGCTGCTCCTTCCCAAGCACAGGCAGCTGCCTATGTTCTTGCTTGTCGACAAACTCACCGCTGCCCTTCTTTTCAGCAGCTGCCACCGTCTTCTGTGCATCTCGGAGCCTCTGGCGACGAGCAAGACTTGCCAAGGTGGGAGGCATCAGGACCAAGTCAAAACCCAGGCAAGTTGTCCTGGAACGCTTTCCATTCGCTTGCCGAGAGTGAATTCAACAGGCAGGAGAGCGGCAGCCACCGTCCTCCGGCAGTCGGAAGGCTTGGCACACAAGCCCGCTTCTTTGCGGCTTCGTTCTTCGCCTCTTCCAAGCAACCGCGATCTCTGCTTCTCAGAGGCGCAGAAGCGGCTAGTTCGCGCACAGCTCAGTAAAGCGGCAGCAAACCGCTCTGGAGCGCCGCTTCAAGCCGAAAGACGCCGGGAAGCGGCACTTTCCTCCGGATAGCTCCGGAGCCGCGCTTCTGCTTCTCTAGTCATCTCTAGCTTAGCGAAAAGCTTTCCCACTCCATTTGGCAAGGGGAGAGTGTACCTGCACTGCACACTAACCGCGGTTTGCAAAGAAAGAGGATTTGCTGCACATTCCAAGGACACGGCTCTTTCCGAGGCAATCTGCAACCTGCTGTCAGATGGAAGTGCTCTCTGCCCTCTCCTGCCCAGCTCTAGGTACTAGCGGGCACTTTCCAGCCTGGCCGAGGCAAACAACCTCGAGAGATGTCACAGAGCCTAAGTGGAGCACAGATGCTCAAAAGCAGCAAAGCTGAAGAGCCTGGCTCAGCTTCACTAGTGTGCAATTGACTGACTGCGAAAAACAAAGCAGCAGAGCACCGGGCTTCTGGGCGCTGTGAAGGCAATTGCCAAAACCAGGCAGCTGCTCCTTCCCAAGCACAGGCAGCTGCCTATGTTCTTGCTTGTCGACAAACTCACCGCTGCCCTTCTTTTCAGCAGCTGCCACCGTCTTCTGTGCATCTCGGAGCCTCTGGCGACGAGCAAGATTTGCCAAGGTGGGACGCATCAGGACCAAGTCAAAACCCAGGCAAGTTGTCCTGGAACGCTTTCCATTCGCTTGCCGAGAGTGAATTCAACAGGCAGGAGAGTGGCAGCCACCGTCCTCCGGCAGTCGGAAGGCTTCGCACACAAGCCCGCTTCTTTGCGGCTTCGTTCTTCGCCTCTTCCAAGCAACCGCGATCTCTGCTTCTCGGAGGCGCAGAAGCGGCTAATTCGCGCACAGCTCAGCAGAGCGCCAGCAAAGCGCTCCGGAGCGCCTCTTCAAGCCGAAAGACGCCGGGAAGCGGCACTTTCCTCCGGATAGCTCCGGAGCCGCGCTTCTGCTTCTCTAGTCATCTCTATCTCAGCGAAAAGCTTTCCCACTCCATTTGGCAAGGGGAGAGCGTACCTGCACTGCACACTAACCGCGGTTTGCAAAGAAAGAGGATTTGCTGCACATTCCAAGGACACGGCTCTTTCCGAGGCAATCTGCAACCTGCTGTCAGATGGAAGTGCTCTCTGCCCTCTCCTGCCCAGCTCTAGGTACTAGCGGGCACTTTCCAGCCTGGGCGAGGCAAACAACCTCAAGAGATGTCACAGAGCCTAAGTGGAGCACAGATGCTCAAAAGCAGCAAAGCTGAAGAGCCTGGCTCAGCTTCACTAGTGTGCAATTGACTGACTGCGAAAAACAAAGCAGCAGAGCACTGGGCTTCTGGGCGCTGTGAAGGCAATTGCCAAAACCAGGCAGCTGCTCCTTCCCAAGCACAGGCAGCTGCCTATGTTCTTGCTTGTCGACAAACTCACCGCTGCCCTTCTTTTCAGCAGCTGCCACCGTCTTCTGTGCATCTCGGAGCCTCTGGCGACGAGCAAGACTTGCCAAGGTGGGACGCATCAGGACCAAGTCAAAACCCAGGCAAGTTGTCCTGGAACGCTTTCCATTCGCTTGCCGAGAGTGAATTCAACAGGCAGGAGAGCGGCAGCCACCGTCCTCCAGCAGTCGGAAGGCTTCGCACACAAGCCCGCTTCTTTGCGGCTTCGTTCTTCGCCTCTTCCAAGCAACCGCGATCTCTGCTTCTCGGAGGCGAAGAAGCGGCTAATTCGCGCACAGCTCAGTAGAGCGGCAGCGGAGCGCTCCGGGGCGCCGCTTCAAGCCGAAAGACGCCGGGGAAGCGGCACTTTCCTCCGGATAGCTCCGGAGCCGCGCTTCTGCTTCTCTAGTCATCTCTAGCTTAGCGAAAAGCTTTCCCACTCCATTTGGCAAGGGGAGAGTGTACCTACACTGCACACTAACCGCGGTTTGCAAAGAAAGAGGATTTGCTGCACATTCAAGGACACGGCTCTTTCCGAGGCAATCTGCAACCTGCTGTCAGATGGAAGTGCTCTCTGCCCTCTCCTGCCCAGCTCTAGGTACTAGCGGGCACTTTCCAGCCTGGCCGAGGCAAACAACCTCGAGAGATGTCACAGAGCCTAAGTGGAGCACAGATGCTCAAAAGCAGCAAAGCTGAAGAGCCTGGCTCAGCTTCACTAGTGTGCAATTGACTGACTGCGAAAAACAAAGCAGCAGAGCACCGGGCTTCTGGGCGCTGTGAAGGCAATTGCCAAAACCAGGCAGCTGCTCCTTCCCAAGCACAGGCAGCTGCCTATGTTCTTGCTTGTCGACAAACTCACCGCTGCCCTTCTTTTCAGCAGCTGCCACCGTCTTCTGTGCATCTCGGAGCCTCTGGCGACGAGCAAGATTTGCCAAGGTGGGACGCATCAGGACCAAGTCAAAACCCAGGCAAGTTGTCCTGGAACGCTTTCCATTCGCTTGCCGAGAGTGAATTCAACAGGCAGGAGAGCGGCAGCCACCGTCCTCCGGCAGTCGGAAGGCTTCGCACACAAGCCCGCTTCTTTGCGGCTTCGTTCTTCGCCTCTTCCAAGCAACCGCGATCTCTGCTTCTCGGAGGCGCAGAAGCGGCTAATTCGCGCACAGCTCAGCAGAGCGCCAGCAAAGCGCTCCGGAGCGCCTCTTCAAGCCGAAAGACGCCGGGAAGCGGCACTTTCCTCCGGATAGCTCCGGAGCCGCGCTTCTGCTTCTCTAGTCATCTCTATCTCAGCGAAAAGCTTTCCCACTCCATTTGGCAAGGGGAGAGCGTACCTGCACTGCACACTAACCGCGGTTTGCAAAGAAAGAGGATTTGCTGCACATTCCAAGGACACGGCTCTTTCCGAGGCAATCTGCAACCTGCTGTCAGATGGAAGTGCTCTCTGCCCTCTCCTCCCAGCTCTAGGTACTAGCGGGCACTTTCCAGCCTGGGCGAGGCAAACAACCTCAAGAGATGTCACAGAGCCTAAGTGGAGCACAGATGCTCAAAAGCAGCAAAGCTGAAGAGCCTGGCTCAGCTTCACTAGTGTGCAATTGACTGACTGCGAAAAACAAAGCAGCAGAGCACCGGGCTTCTGGGCGCTGTGAAGGCAATTGCCAAAACCAGGCAGCTGCTCCTTCCCAAGCACAGGCAGCTGCCTATGTTCTTGCTTGTCGACAAACTCACCGCTGCCCTTCTTTTCAGCAGCTGCCACCGTCTTCTGTGCATCTCGGAGCCTCTGGCGACGAGCAAGACTTGCCAAGGTGGGAGGCATCAGGACCAAGTCAAAACCCAGGCAAGTTGTCCTGGAACGTTTTCCATTCGCTTGCCGAGAGTGAATTCAACAGGCAGGAGAGCGGCAGCCACCGTCCTCCGGCAGTCGGAAGGCTTCGCACACAAGCCCGCTTCTTTGCGGCTTCGTTCTTCGCCTCTTCCAAGCAACCGCGATCTCTGCTTCTCAGAGGCGCAGAAGCGGCTAATTCGCGCACAGCTCAGCAGAGCGCCAGCGGAGCACTCCGGAGCGCCGCTTCAAGCCGAAAGACGCCGGGAAGCGGCACTTTCCTCCGGATAGCTCCGGAGCCGCGCTTCTGCTTCTCTAGTCATCTCTAGCTTAGCGAAAAGCTTTCCCACTCCATTTGGCAAGGGGAGGGCGTACCTGCACTGCACACTAACCGCGGTTTGCAAAGAAAGAGGATTTGCTGCACATTCCAAGGACACGGCTCTTTCCGAGGCAATCTGCAACCTGCTGTCAGATGGAAGTGCTCTCTGCCCTCTCCTGCCCAGCTCTAGGTACTAGCGGGCACTTTCCAGCCTGGCCGAGGCAAACAACCTCGAGAGATGTCACAGAGCCTAAGTGGAGCACAGATGCTCAAAAGCAGCAAAGCTGAAGAGCCTGGCTCAGCTTCACTAGTGTGCAATTGACTGACTGCGAAAAACAAAGCAGCAGAGCACCGGGCTTCTGGGCGCTGTGAAGGCAATTGCCAAAACCAGGCAGCTGCTCCTTCCCAAGCACAGGCAGCTGCCTATGTTCTTGCTTGTCGACAAACTCACCGCTGCCCTTCTTTTCAGCAGCTGCCACCGTCTTCTGTGCATCTCGGAGCCTCTGGCGACGAGCAAGACTTGCCAAGGTGGGACGCATCAGGACCAAGTCAAAACCCAGGCAAGTTGTCCTGGAACGCTTTCCATTCGCTTGCCGAGAGTGAATTCAACAGGCAGGAGAGCGGCAGCCACCGTCCTCCAGCAGTCGGAAGGCTTCGCACACAAGCCCGCTTCTTTGCGGCTTCGTTCTTCGCCTCTTCCAAGCAACCGCGATCTCTGCTTCTCGGAGGCGAAGAAGCGGCTAATTCGCGCACAGCTCAGTAGAGCGGCAGCGGAGCGCTCCGAGGCGCCGCTTCAAGCCGAAAGACGCCGGGAAGCGGCACTTTCCTCCGGATAGCTCCGGAGCCGCGCTTCTGCTTCTCTAGTCATCTCTAGCTTAGCGAAAAGCTTTCCCACTCCATTTGGCAAGGGGAGAGTGTACCTACACTGCACACTAACCGCGGTTTGCAAAGAAAGAGGATTTGCTGCACATTCCAAGGACACGGCTCTTTCCGAGGCAATCTGCAACCTGCTGTCAGATGGAAGTGCTCTCTGCCCTCTCCTGCCCAGCTCTAGGTACTAGCGGGCACTTTCCAGCCTGGCCGAGGCAAACAACCTCGAGAGATGTCACAGAGCCTAAGTGGAGCACAGATGCTCAAAAGCAGCAAAGCTGAAGAGCCTGGCTCAGCTTCACTAGTGTGCAATTGACTGACTGCGAAAAACAAAGCAGCAGAGCACCGGGCTTCTGGGCGCTGTGAAGGCAATTGCCAAAACCAGGCAGCTGCTCCTTCCCAAGCACAGGCAGCTGCCTATGTTCTTGCTTGTCGACAAACTCACCGCTGCCCTTCTTTTCAGCAGCTGCCACCGTCTTCTGTGCATCTCGGAGCCTCTGGCGACGAGCAAGACTTGCCAAGGTGGGACGCATCAGGACCAAGTCAAAACCCAGGCAAGTTGTCCTGGAACGCTTTCCATTCGCTTGCCGAGAGTGAATTCAACAGGCAGGAGAGCGGCAGCCACCGTCCTCCGGCAGTCGGAAGGCTTGGCACACAAGCCCGCTTCTTTGCGGCTTCGTTCTTCGCCTCTTCCAAGCAACCGCGATCTCTGCTTCTCAGAGGCGCAGAAGCGGCTAGTTCGCGCACAGCTCAGTAAAGCGGCAGCAAAGCGCTCTGGAGCGCCGCTTCAAGCCGAAAGACGCCGGGAAGCGGCACTTTCCTCCGGACAGCTCCGGAGCCGCGCTTCTGCTTCTCTAGTCATCTCTAGCTTAGCGAAAAGCTTTCCCACTCCATTTGGCAAGGGGAGAGTGTACCTGCACTGCACACTAACCGCGGTTTGCAAAGAAAGAGGATTTGCTGCACATTCCAAGGACACGGCTCTTTCCGAGGCAATCTGCAACCTGCTGTCAGATGGAAGTGCTCTCTGCCCTCTCCTGCCCAGCTCTAGGTACTAGCGGGCACTTTCCAGCCTGGCCGAGGCAAACAACCTCGAGAGATGTCACAGAGCCTAAGTGGAGCACAGATGCTCAAAAGCAGCAAAGCTGAAGAGCCTGGCTCAGCTTCACTAGTGTGCAATTGACTGACTGCGAAAAACAAAGCAGCAGAGCACCGGGCTTCTGGGCGCTGTGAAGGCAATTGCCAAAACCAGGCAGCTGCTCCTTCCCAAGCACAGGCAGCTGCCTATGTTCTTGCTTGTCGACAAACTCACCGCTGCCCTTCTTTTCAGCAGCTGCCACCGTCTTCTGTGCATCTCGGAGCCTCTGGCGACGAGCAAGATTTGCCAAGGTGGGACGCATCAGGACCAAGTCAAAACCCAGGCAAGTTGTCCTGGAACGCTTTCCATTCGCTTGCCGAGAGTGAATTCAACAGGCAGGAGAGCGGCAGCCACCGTCCTCCGGCAGTCGGAAGGCTTCGCACACAAGCCCGCTTCTTTGCGGCTTCGTTCTTCGCCTCTTCCAAGCAACCGCGATCTCTGCTTCTCGGAGGCGCAGAAGCGGCTAATTCGCGCACAGCTCAGCAGAGCGCCAGCAAAGCGCTCCGGAGCGCCTCTTCAAGCCGAAAGACGCCGGGAAGCGGCACTTTCCTCCGGATAGCTCCGGAGCCGCGCTTCTGCTTCTCTAGTCATCTCTATCTCAGCGAAAAGCTTTCCCACTCCATTTGGCAAGGGGAGAGCGTACCTGCACTGCACACTAACCGCGGTTTGCAAAGAAAGAGGATTTGCTGCACATTCCAAGGACACGGCTCTTTCCGAGGCAATCTGCAACCTGCTGTCAGATGGAAGTGCTCTCTGCCCTCTCCTGCCCAGCTCTAGGTACTAGCGGGCACTTTCCAGCCTGGGCGAGGCAAACAACCTCAAGAGATGTCACAGAGCCTAAGTGGAGCACAGATGCTCAAAAGCAGCAAAGCTGAAGAGCCTGGCTCAGCTTCACTAGTGTGCAATTGACTGACTGCGAAAAACAAAGCAGCAGAGCACCGGGCTTCTGGGCGCTGTGAAGGCAATTGCCAAAACCAGGCAGCTGCTCCTTCCCAAGCACAGGCAGCTGCCTATGTTCTTGCTTGTCGACAAACTCACCGCTGCCCTTCTTTTCAGCAGCTGCCACCGTCTTCTGTGCATCTCGGAGCCTCTGGCGACGAGCAAGACTTGCCAAGGTGGGACGCATCAGGACCAAGTCAAAACCCAGGCAAGTTGTCCTGGAACGCTTTCCATTCGCTTGCCGAGAGTGAATTCAACAGGCAGGAGAGCGGCAGCCACCGTCCTCCAGCAGTCGGAAGGCTTCGCACACAAGCCCGCTTCTTTGCGGCTTCGTTCTTCGCCTCTTCCAAGCAACCGCGATCTCTGCTTCTCGGAGGCGAAGAAGCGGCTAATTCGCGCACAGCTCAGTAGAGCGGCAGCGGAGCGCTCCGGAGCGCCGCTTCAAGCCGAAAGACGCCGGGAAGCGGCACTTTCCTCCGGATAGCTCCGGAGCCGCGCTTCTGCTTCTCTAGTCATCTCTAGCTTAGCGAAAAGCTTTCCCACTCCATTTGGCAAGGGGAGAGTGTACCTACACTGCACACTAACCGCGGTTTGCAAAGAAAGAGGATTTGCTGCACATTCCAAGGACACGGCTCTTTCCGAGGCAATCTGCAACCTGCTGTCAGATGGAAGTGCTCTCTGCCCTCTCCTGCCCAGCTCTAGGTACTAGCGGGCACTTTCCAGCCTGGCCGAGGCAAACAACCTCGAGAGATGTCACAGAGCCTAAGTGGAGCACAGATGCTCAAAAGCAGCAAAGCTGAAGAGCCTGGCTCAGCTTCACTAGTGTGCAATTGACTGACTGCGAAAAACAAAGCAGCAGAGCACCGGGCTTCTGGGCGCTGTGAAGGCAATTGCCAAAACCAGGCAGCTGCTCCTTCCCAAGCACAGGCAGCTGCCTATGTTCTTGCTTGTCGACAAACTCACCGCTGCCCTTCTTTTCAGCAGCTGCCACCGTCTTCTGTGCATCTCGGAGCCTCTGGCGACGAGCAAGACTTGCCAAGGTGGGACGCATCAGGACCAAGTCAAAACCCAGGCAAGTTGTCCTGGAACGCTTTCCATTCGCTTGCCGAGAGTGAATTCAACAGGCAGGAGAGCGGCAGCCACCGTCCTCCGGCAGTCGGAAGGCTTGGCACACAAGCCCGCTTCTTTGCGGCTTCGTTCTTCGCCTCTTCCAAGCAACCGCGATCTCTGCTTCTCAGAGGCGCAGAAGCGGCTAGTTCGCGCACAGCTCAGTAAAGCGGCAGCAAAGCGCTCTGGAGCGCCGCTTCAAGCCGAAAGACGCCGGGAAGCGGCACTTTCCTCCGGACAGCTCCGGAGCCGCGCTTCTGCTTCTCTAGTCATCTCTAGCTTAGCGAAAAGCTTTCCCACTCCATTTGGCAAGGGGAGAGTGTACCTGCACTGCACACTAACCGCGGTTTGCAAAGAAAGAGGATTTGCTGCACATTCCAAGGACACGGCTCTTTCCGAGGCAATCTGCAACCTGCTGTCAGATGGAAGTGCTCTCTGCCCTCTCCTGCCCAGCTCTAGGTACTAGCGGGCACTTTCCAGCCTGGCCGAGGCAAACAACCTCGAGAGATGTCACAGAGCCTAAGTGGAGCACAGATGCTCAAAAGCAGCAAAGCTGAAGAGCCTGGCTCAGCTTCACTAGTGTGCAATTGACTGACTGCGAAAAACAAAGCAGCAGAGCACCGGGCTTCTGGGCGCTGTGAAGGCAATTGCCAAAACCAGGCAGCTGCTCCTTCCCAAGCACAGGCAGCTGCCTATGTTCTTGCTTGTCGACAAACTCACCGCTGCCCTTCTTTTCAGCAGCTGCCACCGTCTTCTGTGCATCTCGGAGCCTCTGGCGACGAGCAAGATTTGCCAAGGTGGGACGCATCAGGACCAAGTCAAAACCCAGGCAAGTTGTCCTGGAACGCTTTCCATTCGCTTGCCGAG
>NW_027099721.1:0-15576 GCF_031753505.1 Anomalospiza imberbis | reverse complement strand
AAAAATCCCAAAATCCGGGAAAAAAAATCCCTAAAATGGGAAAAAAATCCCCAAATTCCCTAAAAAAATCCCAAAAATTCCCAAAATTTCCCGAAATTCGGGAATTTCCCCGGGCCCGGCCGGAGGCTCCCGGGCTGGGGGAGGGGCCGGATTTCCCCGGGAATTTTCGCTTTTTTTCCCCCAAATTCCCCCAAAATTTCCAAATTCCAAAAATCCCAAATCCCAAAAATCCCAAATCCCAAAATTCCCAAACCCAAAATTCCCAAAAATCCAAAAAAATCGGGGAAAAATTCCAAAAAATTCCTTAAAAATCAAAAAAAAAAAAAGGGAAAAAAAATCACACAAAAAATGGGAAAAAAATCTCAAAAACCGGGGAAAAATTCCCCAAAAATGGGAAAAAATCCCAAAATCCGGGAAAAAAATCCCTAAAATGGGAAAAAAATCCCCAAATTCCCTAAAAAAAATCCCAAAAATTCCCAAAATTTCCCGAAATTCGGGAATTTCCCCGGGCCCGGCCGCAGGCTCCCGGGCTGGGGGAGGGGCCGGATTTACCCGGGAATTTTTGCTTTTTTTTCCCCAAAATTCCCCCAAATCCGCGCGGAATTTCCTCACCATGCTGCAGCCGCTGCCCGCCCGGGACTTCTTGGCAATTTCCCGGGGAATTTTGGGGAATTTTTGGGTTTTTTTTTGGGTTGGGAAGGCGCCGGGGCGGAGGGAAGGGAAAAAAAAGGGAATTTTTTGGGTGGCGCTGGGGAATTGGGGAATTGCAGAGGGAGGAGAGGGCGGCGGGAAAAGCTGGAGCGGAGGCGGGAATTGCAAAGGGTTGGGAAGGGCCAAGGGCAAGGGAAAAACTGGGGAAAAATCGGGAAAAATTGGGAAAAATTCCGGAGGATTGGGGGGAAAATTTGGGAAAAAAAATGGGGGGAAAATGGGAAAAAAATGGGGGGGGGAAATGGGGGAAAAAATGGGGGGAAATTGGGAAAAAAATGGGAGAAAATGGGAAAAAATGGGGGGGAAAATGGGAAAAAAATGGGGGGAAATGGGGAAAAATGTGGGAAAATGGGAAAAAAATGGGGGAAATTGGGGAAATTTTGGAAAAATTCGGGGAAAATGGGGAAAAATTCGGGGAAAATTGGGGAAATTTGGGAAAAAATGGGAAAAATAGGGGAAATTGGGGGAAAAATGGGAAAAAAATGGGGGAAAAAAAAGGGGGGAAATTGGGGGAAAAGGGAAAAATTCCGGAGGTTTGGAGAGAAAATTTGGGAAAAAATTGGGGAAAATGGGAAAAAAATGGGGGGAAATTGGGAAAAAATGGGGGAAAATGGGAAAAAATGGGAAAATGGGAAAAATGGGGAAAATTGGGGAAAAAAAATGGAAAAATTCCGGAGATTTTGGGGGTCCTGGGTGGGAAAATTTGGGAAAACTTGGGGAAATTTGGGAAAAATGGGGAAAAATTCCGGAGATTTTGGGGGTTCAGGGGGGGAAAATTTGGGAAAAAAATGGGGGGGAAGAAATTTGGGAAAAAAAAGGGGACAATTCCCAAATTTTGGGTTCTTTTGGGTGGGGATTCCTGGGAAATGGGGGGAAAATGGGGAAAATTGGGAAAAAGGGGGAAAAATTGGGAAAGTTCTGGAGTTTTTTGGGGTTCAGGAGGGAAAATTTGGGAAAAATTCCGGAGATTTTGGGGGGTTCTGGGTGGGAAAATTTGGGGGAAAATGGGGAAAATTTGGGGGGAAAATGGGAAAATGTGGAAAAATTGGGAAAATTTGGGAAAAATTTGGGAAAAATTCCGGAGATTTTGGGGGTTCTGGGTGGATAAATTAGGGAAAAATAGGGAAAATTTGGGAAAACATGGGGAAATTTGGGAAAAAATGGGGAAATTTGGGGAAAATAGGGAAAAATTCCGGAGATTTTGGGGGTTCTGGGTGGGAAACTGGGGACAAAATGGGAAAATTTGGGGAAAAAAAGGGGGAAAATTCCCAAATTTTGGGTTCTTTTGGATGGGGATTCCTGGGAAAATGGGGGCAAATGGGAAAAATTGGGAAAAGGGGGGAAAAATTGGGAAAGTTCTGGAGATTTTTGGGGTTCAGGAGGGAAAATTTGGGAAAAATTCCGGAGATTTTGGGGGTTCTGGGTGGGAAAATTTGGGAAAAATTCCGGAGATTTTGGGGGTTCTGGGTGGGAAAATTCGGGGAAAATGGGAAAATTTGGGAAAAATTGGGGAAATTTGGGAAAAATGGGGGAAAAATTCCGGAGATTTTGGGGGAAAAAAAGGGAATTTTTTGGGTGGCGCTGGGGAATTGGGGAATTGCAGAGGGAGGAGAGGGCGGCGGGAAAAGCTGGAGCGGAGGCGGGAATTGCAAAGGGTTGGGAAGGGCCAAGGGCAAGGGAAAAACTGGGGAAAAATCGGGAAACATTGGGAAAAATTCCGGAGGATTGGGGGAAAATTTGGGAAAAAATGGGGGGAAATGGGAAAAATGGGAAAATGGGAAAAAAATGGGGGAAATGGGGAAAAATGGGAAAAAATAGGGGAAATTTGGGAAAAAATGGGAAAAATTGGGAAAAAACATGGGGGGAAATTGGGGAAAAAAAAGGAAAAATTCCGGAGATTTTGGGGGTTCAGGGGGGGAAATTTGGGAAAAATTGGGAGAATTTGGGAAAAATTGGGAAAAATTCCGGAGATTTTGGGGGAAAATTGGGAAAAAATTGGGGGTAACTGGGGGAAAATGGGAAAAAAAAAAGAAAAAATGGTGGGAACTTGGGAAAAAAAAAAGGGGGGGGAAAATGGGAAAAAATTTGGGGAAAAATGGGAAAATTGGGAATAAATGGGGGGAAATTGGGGAAAAAAAGGAGAAAAATTGGGGAAATTTGGGAAAAAATGGGAAAATTTTGGAAAATTGGAGGTAAACCGGGAAAATATGTGACAAAAATGGAAAAATTTGGGGAAAAAAATGGGAAAAATGCCCAAATTTTGGGGATTCTGCGGGGGAAAATTTGGGAAAAATTGGGAAAAATTCCGGAGATTTTGGGGGTTCTGGGTGGGAAAATTTGGGAAAAATGGGAAAATTTGGGAAAATTTGGGACAAGTTGGGAAAATTTGGGAAAAATTGGGAAATATTCCGGAGATTGTGCGGGAAAATTGGGGAAAAAATTGGGGGAAAATGGGAAAAAATGGGGGAAAACGTGGGAAAATTGGGAAAAATGTGGGAAAATTTGGGAAAAATTCCGGAGATTTTGGGGGAAAATTTGGGAAAAAATTGGGGATAATGGGAAAAAATGGGGGGAAATTGGGAAAAAATGGGAAAATGGGAAAAATGTGGGAATATTGGGGAAAAATTCGGGGAAAATGGGGAAAAAATGGAAAAATTCCGGAGATTTTGGGGGTTATGGGTGGGAAAATTTGGGAAAAAAATGGGGGAAAATGGGAAAATTTGGGAAAAATTGGGAAAAATTGGGAAAAATTCTGGAGATTTTGGGGGTTCTGGGTGGGATAATTGGGGGGAAATGGGAAAAATCGGGAAAAAAAGGGAAAATTTGGGAAAAATCCCCAATATTTTGGGAATTCTGCGGGGGAAAATTTGGGAAAATGGGGAAAAATTCCGGAGATTTTGGGGGAAAATTTGGGAAAAAATTGAGGAAAATGGGAAAAAAATGGGAAAATGTGGAAAAATTGGGAAAAATGTGGGAAAATGGGGAAAAATTCGGGGAAAATGGGGAAAAATTCGGGGAAAACTTGGGGAAATTTGGGAAAAAATGGGGAAAATTGGGGAAAAAAATAGAAAAATTCTGGAGATTTTGGGGGTTCAGGGGGGAAAATTTGGGAAAAATGGGAAAATTTTGGAAAAAAAGGGGACAATTCCCAAATTTTGGGTTCTTTTGGATGGAGATTCCTGGGAAAATGGGGGAAAAATGGGGAAAAATTGGGAAAATTGGGGAAAAAATTGGGAAAAATCTGGAGATTTTTGGGGATCTGGGGAGAAAAATTGGGGAAAATTGGGAAAAATTCCGGAGATTTTGGGGGTTTTGGGTGGGAAAATTTGGGAAGGAAAAATGGGAAAATTTGGGAAAAAATGGGGGAAATTTGGGAAAAATGGGGAAATTTGGGAAAAATTGGGAAAATTTGGGAAAAATGGGAAAAAATTCCGGAGATTTTTGGGGGAAAAAAAGGGAATTTTTTGGGTGGCGCTGGGGAATTGGGGAATTGCAGAGGGAGGAGAGGGCGGCGGGAAAAGCTGGAGCGGAGGCGGGAATTGCAAAGGGTTGGGAAGGGCCAAGGGCAAGGGAAAAACTGGGGAAAAATTGGGAAAAATTCCGGAGGATTGGGGGAAAATTTGGGAAAAAATGGGGGGAAATTGGGAAAAAAATGGGGGGAAAATGGGAGAAAAAATGGGGAGGAATGGGAAAAAATGGGAAAATTTGGGGAAAAAAAATGGGAAAAAATGCCCAAATTTGGGGGATTCTGCGGGGGAAAATTTGGGAAAAAAAATGGGAAAAATTCCGGAGATTTTGGGGGTTCTGGGTGGGAAAATGGGGAAAAAAATGGGAAAATTTGTGAAAAATCGCAGGAAAAATGGGAAAAATCTGGAAATTTTGAGGATTCTGGGTGGAAAAAATAGGGTAAAGAATGGGAGAAAATGGGGGAAGATTGGAAAATTTGGTGCAAAAATGGGGAAAATTTGGAAAAAATTGGGGAAAATTGCAAAAGTTGGGTTTTTTTGGGTGGGGATTCCTAAAAAAATGGGGAAAATTGGGGAAAATTGGGGAAAATTGGGGAAAATTGGGGAAAATTCCAGAGGTTTTGGGGTTTTTTTGGGTGGGAAAATGGGGGAAAATGGGAAAATTTGGGGGAAAAATTGGGAAAATTTGGGAAAAATTGGGAAAATATGGGAAAAATTGGGGAAAAATTCCGGAGATTTTGGGGGAAAAAAAGGGAATTTTTTGGGTGGCGCTGGGGAATTGGGGAATTGCAGAGGGAGGAGAGGGCGGCGGGAAAAGCTGGAGCGGAGGCGGGAATTGCAAAGGGTTGGGAAGGGCCAAGGGCAAGGGAAAAACTGGGGAAAAATCGGGAAAAATTGGGAAAAATTCCGGAGGTTTGGGGGAAAATTTGGGAAAAAAATGGGGGAAAATGGGAAAAAAATGGGGGGGAAATTGGGAAAAAATGGGGAAATGTGGAAAAATTGGGGAAAAATTGGGGAAAATTGGGAAAATTGTGGGAAAATGGGGGGAAATTCGGGGAAAAATTGGGGAAAACTTGGGGAAAAATTGGGAAATTTGGGAAAAAATTGGAAAAAATAGGGGAAATTTGGGGAAAAAAATGGAAAAATTTGGGAGAAATTGGGAAAAAAATTGGGAAAAATATGGGGGAAAATTTGGGAAAATTCCGGAGGTTTTGGGGGTTCTGGGTGGGAAAAAATGGGGGAAATGGGAAAATTTGGGAAAAAATGGGAAAATTTGGGAAAAATTGGGGAAAATTTGGGAAAAATGGGGAAAAATTCCGGAGATTTTGGGGCTTCAGGAGGGAAAATTTGGGGAAAATTGGGGGAAAATGGGAAAAAATGGGAAAATGTGGAAAAAATTGGGAAAAAATGTGGGAAAATGGGGAAAAATTCGGGGAAAATGGGGAAAACTTGGGGAAATTTGGGAAAAAATGGGAAAAATTGGGGAAAAATGGGGAAAAATTCCGGAGATTTTGGGGGAAAAAAAAGGGAATTTTTTGGGTGGCGCTGGGGAATTGGGGAATTGCAGAGGGAGGAGAGGGCGGCGGGAAAAGCTGGAGCGGAGGCGGGAATTGCAAAGGGTTGGGAAGGGCCAAGGGCAAGGGAAAAACTGGGGAAAAATCGGGAAAAATTGGGAAAAAATTCCGGAGGATTGGGGGAAAATTTGGGAAAAATGGGGGAAATGGGAAAAAATGGGGGGAAATTGGGAAAAAATGGGAAAAATTGGGAAAAAATTGGGGAAAAAAATAGAAAAAATTCCGGAGATTTTGGGGTTCAGGGGGGAAAATTTGGGAAAAATTGGGAAAAATTTGGGGAAAACTGGGAAAAAAAATCCGGAGATTTTGGGGTTTAGGGGGGGGGGAAATTTGGGGAAAATGGGAAAATTTGGGAAAATTTGGGAAAATTTGGGAAAATTTGGGAAAATTTGGGAAAATGGAGGAAAATTTTGGGAAAAATGGGGGAAAATTCCGGCGATTTTGGGGGTTCTGAGTGGGAAAAAATTGGGAAAAATTGGGAAAAAAATGGGAGAATTCGGGAAAAATTGGGAAAATTTGGGAAAAATTGGGGAAAATTCCGGAGATTTTGGGGGTTCTGGGTGGGAAAATTTGGGGAAAATTGGGAAAATTTGGGAAAAATTGGGAAAAATTTGGGAAGAATTGGGGAAAATTCCGGAGATTTTGGGGGAAAATTGGGAAAAAATTGGGGGTAATTGGGGAAAATGGGCGAAAAAAAAGAAAAAATGATGGGAACTTGGGAAAAAAAAAAGGGGGGAAAATGGGAAAAAATTTGGGGAAAATGGGAAAATTGGGAAAAATTGGGGGAAAATTGCCAAATTTGGGCTTTTTTGGGTGGGGATTCGTAAAAAAATGAGGAAAATTGGGAATATTGGGTAAAATTGGGAAAAACTGGGGAAAATTCCGGAGATTTTGGGGTTTTTTTGGGTGGGAAAATGGGGGGAAATGGGAAAAATTGGGAAAATTTGGGGAAAAATGGGGAAAAATTGGGGGGAAAAATGGAAAAATTCCAGAGATTTTGGGGGTCCTGTGTGGGAAAATTTGGGGAAGAAAATGGGAAAAATTGGGAAAAATGGGGAAAAATTGGGAAAAATTAAGAAAATTTGGGAAAAATTGGGGAAAATTCCGGAGATTTTGGGGGAAAAAAGGGAATTTTTTGGGTGGCGCTGGGGAATTGGCGAATTGCAGAGGGAGGAGAGGGCGGCGGGAAAAGCTGGAGCGGAGGCGGGAATTGCAAAGGGTTGGGAAGGGCCAAGGGCAAGGGAAAAACTGGGGAAAAATCGGGAAAAATTGGGAAAAATTCCGGAGGATTGGGGGGAAAATTTGGGAAAAAATGGGGGAGAATGGGAAAAAATTGGGAAAAAAATGGGGAAAATGGGAAAAAAGAGGGGAAATTGGGGAAAAAATGGGGAAAAATAGGGCGAAAATTTGGGAAAAAATGGGGACAAATTCCGGAGATTTTGGGGTCCTGGTGGGAAAATTTGGAAAAAGGGGGAAAATTTGGGAAAATCGGGAAAAATTCCGGAGATTTTGGAGGTTCTGGGGGGAAAATTTGGGAAAAATGGGAAAATATGGGAAAAAAGGGGGAAGATTCCTAAATTTTGTGTTCTTTTGGATGGGGATTCCTGGGAAAATGGGGAAAAAATGGGAAAAATTGGTAAAATTGGGGAAAAAATTGGGAAAGTTCTGGAGTTTTTTGGGGTTCAGGAGGGAAAATTTGGGAAAAATTCCGGAGATTTTGGGGGTTCTGGGTGGGAAAATTTGGGGAAAATGGGAAAATTTGGGAAAAATGGGAAAATGTGGAAAAATTGGGAAAATTTGGGAAAAATTGGGGAAAATTCCGGAGATTTTGGAAGGAAAAAAGGGAATTTTTTGGGTGGCGCTGGGGAATTGGGGAATTGCAGAGGGAGGAGAGGGCGGCGGGAAAAGCTGGAGCGGAGGCGGGAATTGCAAAGGGTTGGGAAGGGCCAAGGGCAAGGGAAAAACTGGGGAAAAATCGGGAAACATTGGGAAAAATTCCGGAGGATTGGGGGAAAAAAATGGGAAAAAATGGGGGAAAAATGGGGGAAAAATGGGGGGGGAAATTGGGAAAAAATGGGGGGGAAATGGGAAAAAAATGGGGGAAAATGGGAAAAAATGGGAAAAATTGGGGAAAAATAGGGGAAAATTTGGGAAAAAATGGGAAAAATTGGGAAAAAACTTGGGGGGAAATTGGGGAAAAAATGGAAAAATTCCGGAGACTTTGGGGGTTCAGGGGGGGAAATTTGGGAAAAATTGGAAAAAATTTGGAAAATTTGGGAAAATGGGGGAAAATTCCGGAGATTTTGGGGTTCTGAGTGGGAAAAATTGGGAAAAATTGGGAAAAATGGGAGGAATTCGGGAAAATTTGGGAAAATTTGGGAAAAATTGGGGAAAATTCCGGAGATTTTGGGGGTTCAGGGGGGAAAATTTGGGGGGAAATGGGAAAAATTTGGGAAAAATGGGGAAATTTGGGAAAAATCCCCAATATTTTGGGAATTGTGTGGGGGAAAAATTGGGAAAAATACGGAGATTTTGGGGATTCTGGGTGGAAAAATTTGGGAAAAAATGAGAAAAATTTGGGAAAAATTGGGAAAAATTTGGGAAAAATTGGGAAAAATTCCGGAGATTTTGGCGGTTCTGGGTGGGGAAAACAGGGAAAAATGGAAAAATTTGGGAAAAATCGCAGGAAAAATGGGAAAATTCTGGAGATTTTGAGGATTCTGGGTGGAAAAATAGGGTAAAGAATTGAAAAAATGGGGGGGAAAATGGGAAAATTTGGTGAAAAAAATGGGGGAGAAATTGGGAAAAATTGGGGGGAAAATTGGGGAAAATAGGGAAAAAATAGGGGGAAAATTGGGAAAAATGGTGAAATGGGAAAAATTCCAGAGATTTTGGGGGTTCTGGGTGGGAAAATGGGAAAATAGGGGGAAATGGGGAAAAAATGGGAAAAATTGGGGAAAAAATGGGAAAAACTGGGAAAAATGGGAAAAAATCAGGAAAAAAAGGAAAAATTGAGGAAAAAAAAGGGGGGAAATTCCCAAATTTTGGGTTTTTTTGGGTGGGGATTCCTGGGAAAACTTGGGAAAAATGGGGAAAATGGGAAAAAAGGGAAAAAATCGGGAAAAAAAGCAGGAAAAGAAAGGGAAAATTTGGGGAAAAAATGGGAAAATTTCGGGGATTCCTGGGGAGAAAGTTTGGAAAAATTGGGAAAAATTCCGGAGATTGTGGGGGTTCTGGGTGGGAAAATGGGGACAAAATGGGAAAATTTGGGAAAAAAAAGGGGGGAAATTCCCAAATTTTGGGTTCTATTGGATGGGGATTCCTGGGAAAATGGGGGGAAAATGGGAAAAATTGGGAAAAAGGGGGAAATTTGGGAAAATTCTGGAGATTTTTGGGGTTCAGGAGGGAAAATTTGGGAAAATTCCGGAGATTTTGGGGGTTCTGGGTGGGAAAATTTGGGGGGAAAATGGGAAAATTTGGGAAAAATCGGGAAAATTTGGGAAAAAATTGGGGAAAATTCCGGAGATTTTGGGGGAAAAAAAGGGAATTTTTTGGGTGGGCGCTGGGGAATTGGGGAATTGCAGAGGGAGGAGAGGGCGGCGGGAAAAGCTGGAGCGGAGGCGGGGAATTGCAAAGGGTTGGGAAGGGCCAAGGGCAAGGGAAAAACTGGGGAAAAATCGGGAAAAATTGGGAAAAATTCCGGAGGATTGGGGGAAAATTTGGGAAAAAATGGGGGGAAATGGGAAAAAATGGGGGGGAAAATGGGAAAAAATGGGGAAAAATATGGGAAAATTGGGAAAAATTCCGGAGATTTGGGGGAAAATTTGGGAAAAAATGGGGGAAATTGGGAAAAAATGGGGGGAAATTGGGAAAAAATGGGAAAATGGGAAAAAAAGGGAAAATTTGGGGAAAAAAATTTGGGGAAAAAAATGGAAAAATTCCGGAGATTTTGGGGGTTCAGGGGGGAAAATTGGGGAAAAATTGGGGGAAAATTGGGATAAGAAAGGGAAAATTGGGAAAAATTCCAGAGATTTTGGGGGTTCTGTGGGGGGAAATTTGGGGAAAAAAATGGGAAAAATTTGGGAAGAAAAATGGGAAAAAATGGGGGAAAATGGGGATAAAATTGGGAAAAAAATGGGAAAAAATAGGAGGGAAATTGGGGGAAATTTGGGGAAAATTGGAAAAATTGGGAAAAATTGGGAAAAAATGGTAAAAAAATGGGAAAAATTCCGGAGATTTTGGGGGTTCTGGGTGGGAAAATTTGGGAAAAAATGGGAAAATTTGGGAAAAATGAGGAAAAATTACGGAGATTTTGGGGGTTCAGGGGGGAAAATTTGGGAAAAATTGGGAAAAATTTCGGAAAAAAAAATGGGAAAAAAATGGGGGGAAGAAATGGGGGAAAATGGGAAAATGTGGAAAAAATTGGGAAAAATGTGGGAAAATGGGGGAAAAATTCGGGGAAAATGGGGAAAACTTGGGGAAATTTGGGAAAAAAGGGAAAAAAATTGGGGAAAAAATGGAAAAATTCCAGAGATTTTGGGGAAAATTTGGGAAAAATTGGGAAAAATTGGGAAAAATACTGAGATTTTGGGGATTCTGGGTGGAAAAAATAGGGTAAAAAAATGAGAAAATCGGGAAAATTGGGAAAATTTGGGAAAAATTGGGAAAATTTGGGAATATTTGGGAAAATCCCCCAAACTTTGGGGATTCTGGAGGGGAAAATTTTGGAAAAATTGGGAAAAAATGGGAAAAAATGGGAAAAAAATGGGAAAATTTGGGAAAAAATGGGAAAATTTGGAAAAAATTGGGAAAAATTTGGGGAAAATTGGGAAAAATTCCGGAGATTTTGGGGGTTCTGGGTGGGAATATTCGGGGAAAATGGGAAAATATGGGAAAAATGGGAAAATTTGGGAAAATTGGGGAAAATTCCGGAGATTTTGGGGGGTTCTGAGTGGGAAAATTTGGGAAAAATGGGGAAAATATGGGAAAAATGGGAAAATTTGGGAAAATTTGGGAAAATGGGGAAAAATTGGAAAAATGGGGAAAACTTGGGGAAAAATTGGGGAAATTTGGGAAAAAATTGGGAAAATTTGGAAAAAATTGGGGAAAAAATAGAAAAATTCCGGAGATTTTGGGGTTCAGGGGGGAAAATTTGGGAAAAATTGGGAAAAATTGGGAAAAATTTGGGGAAAATTGGGAAAAATTCCAGAGATTTTGGGGGTTCCGGGTGGGAAAATTTGGGAAAAAAAATGGGAAAATTTGGGAAAAATGGGAAAATTTGGGAAAAATTGGGAGAAATTTGGGAAAAATTGGGGAAAATTCCGGAGATTTTGGGGGAAAAAAAGGGGATTTTTTGGGTGGCGCTGGGGAATTGGGGAATTGCAGAGGGAGGACGAGGGCGGCGGGAAAAGCTGGAGCGGAGGCGGGGAATTGCAAAGGGTTGGGAAGGGCCAAGGGCAAGGGAAAAACTGGGGAAAAATCGGGAAAAATTGGGAAAAAATTCCGGAGGATTGGGGGAAAATTTGGGAAAAAAATGGGGGGGAAAATGGGAAAAAATGGGGGGAAATTGGGAAAAAATGGGGGAAATGGGAAAAAATGGGGGGGAAATTGGGAAAAAATGGGGGGAAATGGGGAAAAATTGGGAAAAATGTGGGAAAATGGGGAAAAATTGGGGGAAAAAATTGAAAAATTCCGGAGATTTTGGGGGTCCAGGGTGGGAAAATTTGGGAAAAAATGGAAAAATTTGGGAAAAATTGGGAAAAATTACGGAGATTTTGGGGATTCTGGATGGAAAAATAGGGTAAAAATGAGAAAATCGGGAAAAATGGGAAAATTTGGGAATATTTGGGAAAAATCCCCCAAACTTTGGGGATTCTGGAGGGGAAAATTTGGGGAAAATTGGGAAAAAATGGGAAAAAAAATGGCAAAATTTGGGAAAAATGGGAAAAAATTGGGAAAATTTGGGAAAAATTCCGGAGATTTTGGGGGTTCTGGGTGGGAAAATTCGGGGAAAATGGGAAAAATCAGGAAAAAGGGGAAAATTTGGGAAAAATCCCAAATATTTTGGGAATTTTGCGGGGGAAAATTTGGGAAAATTGGGAAAATTTGGGGGAAAATTGCCAAATTTGGGGTTTTTTTTTTGGGTGGGGATTCCTAAAAAATGGGGGAAAATTGGGAAAATTGGGGAAAATTCCGGAGATTTTGGGGGTTCTGGGTGGGAAAATTTGGGGAAAAATGGGAAAATTTGGGAAGGAAAAGGGGACAATTCCCAAATTTTGGGTTCTTTTGGGTGGGGATTCCCGGGAAAATGGGGGAAAATGGGAAAAATTGGGAAAATTGGGGAAAAAATTGGGAAAAATCTGGAGATTTTGGGGGATCTGGGGGGAAAAATTGGGAAAAATTGGAAAAAAATTCCAGAGATTTTGGGGCTTCTGGGTGGGAAAATGGGGAAAAAATGGGAAAATTGGGAAAAATCGCAGGAAAAATGGGAAAATTCTGGAGATTTTGAGGATTCTGGGTGGGAAAAAATGGAGAAAAAAATGGGAAAATTCGGGGGAAAATTGGGAAAATTTGGGAAAAATTGGGAAAAATTCCGGAGATTCTGGGGGTTCTGGGTGGGAAAAAATGGGGGAAATGGGAAAATTTGGAAAAAATTGGGAAAATTTGGGAAAAATTGGGGAAAATTCCGGAGATTTTGGGGGAAAAAAGGGAATTTTTTTGGGTGGCGCTGGGGAATTGGGGAATTGCAGAGGGAGGAGAGGGCGGCGGGAAAAGCTGGAGCGGAGGCGGGGAATTGCAAAGGGTTGGGAAGGGCCAAGGGCAAGGGAAAAACTGGGGAAAAAATCGGGAAAAATTGGGAAAAATTCCGGAGGTTTGGGGGAAAATTTGGGAAAAAAATGGGGGGAAATGGGAAAAGAAATTCGGGGGAAATGGGGAAAAAATGGGGGGAAATGGGAAAAAAATGGGGGGGAAATGGGGAAAAATGGGAAAAATGGGGAAAAATGGGGATAAAATTGGGAAAAAATGGGAAAAAATAGGAGGGAAATTGGGGAAATTTGGGAAAATTGGAAAAATTGGGAAAAATTGGGAAAAAATGGTAAAGAAATGGGAAAAATTCCGGAGATTTTGGGGGTTCTGGGTGGGAAAATTTGGGAAAAAATGGGAAAATTTGGGAAAAATGAGGAAAAATTACGGAGATTTTGGGGGTTCAGGGGGGAAAATTTGGGAAAAATTGGGAAAAATTTCGGAAAAAAATGGGAAAAAAATGGGGAAGGAAAATGGGGGAAAATGGGAAAATGTGGAAAAAATTGGGAAAAATGTGGGAAAATGGGGAAAAATTCGGGGAAAATGGGGAAAACTTGGGGAAATTTGGGAAAAAAGGGAAAAAAATTGGGGAAAAAATGGAAAAATTCCAGAGATTTTGGGGGAAAATTTGGGAAAAATTGGGAAAAATTGGGAAAAATACTGAGATTTTGGGGATTCTGGGTGGAAAAATAGGGTAAAAAAATGAGAAAATCGGGAAAATTGGGAAAATTTGGGAAAAATTGGGAAAATTTGGGAATATTTGGAAAATCCCCCAAACTTTGGGGATTCTGGAGGGGAAAATTTTGGAAAAATTGGGAAAAAAATGGGAAAAAAAATGGGAAAAAAATGGGAAAATTTGGGAAAAAATGGGAAAATTTGGGAAAAAATTGGGAAAAATTTGGGGAAAATTGGGAAAAATTCCGGAGATTTTGGGGGGTTCTGGGTGGGAATATTCGGGGGAAAATGGGGAAAATATGGGAAAAAATGGGAAAATTTGGGAAAATTGGGGAAAATTCCGGAGATTTTGGGGGTTCTGAGTGGGAAAATTTGGGAAAAATGGGGGAAAATATGGGAAAAATGGGAAAATTTGGGAAAATTTGGGAAAATGGGGAAAAATTGGGAAAAATGGGGAAAACTTGGGGAAAAATTGGGGAAATTTGGGAAAAAATTGGGAAAATTTGGAAAAAATTGGGGAAAAAATAGAAAAATTCCGGAGATTTTGGGGTTCAGGGGGGAAAATTTGGGAAAAATTGGGAAAAATTGGGAAAAATTTGGGGAAAATTGGGAAAAATTCCAGAGATTTTGGGGGTTCCGGGTGGGAAAATTTGGGAAAAAATGGGAAAATTTGGGAAAAATGGGAAAATTTGGGAAAAATTGGGGGAAATTTGGGAAAAAATTGGGGAAAATTCCGGAGATTTTGGGGGAAAAAAGGGAATTTTTTGGGTGGCGCTGGGGAATTGGGGAATTGCAGAGGGAGGAGAGGGCGGCGGGAAAAGCTGGAGCGGAGGCGGGAATTGCAAAGGGTTGGGAAGGGCCAAGGGCAAGGGAAAAACTGGGGAAAAATCGGGAAAAATTGGGAAAAATTCCGGAGGATTGGGGGAAAATTTGGGAAAAAATGGGGGGGAAAATGGGAAAAAATGGGGGGAAATTGGGAAAAAAATGGGGAAAAATGGGGAAAATTGGGAAAAAATGGGGGGAAAATGGGAAAAAATGGGGGGAAAATTGGGGAGGAAATTTGGGGAAAATGGGGAAAAATGGGAAAATGGGGAAAAAATGGGGGGAAATTGGGAAAAAATGGGAAAAAAATTGGGGAAAAAAAATGAAAAAATTCCGGAGATTTTGGGGGAAAATTTGGGGAAAATTGGAAAAAATTTGGGAAAAATGGGAAAAATGGGGAAAAGAATCAGGAAAAAAAAAAGGAAAATTTGGGGAAAAAAGGGGGGAAATTCCTAAATTTTGGGTTCTTTTGGGTGGGGATTTCTGGGAAAATGGGGGGAAAATGGGAAAAATTGGGAAAAAGGGGAAAAATTGGGAAATTCTGGAGATTTTTGGGGTTCAGGAGGGAAAATTTGGGAAAAATTCCGGAGATTTTGGGGGTTCTGGGTGGGAAAATTTGGGGGAAAATGGGAAAAATTTGGGAAAAATTGGGAAAAATTGGGAAAAAATTGGGAAAATTTGGGAAAAATGGGGTAAAATTCCGGAGATTTTGGGGGAAAAAAGGGAATTTTTTGGGTGGCGCTGGGGGAATTGGGGAATTGCAGAGGGAGGAGAGGGCGGCGGGAAAAGCTGGAGCGGAGGCGGGAATTGCAAAGGGTTGGGAAGGGCCAAGGGCAAGGGAAAAACTGGGGAAAAATCGGGAAAAATTGGGAAAAATTCCGGAGGATTGGGGGAAAATTTGGGAAAAAAATGGGGAAGAAATGGGAAAAAAATGGGGGGGAAATTGGGAAAAAATGGGAAAAAATGGGAAAAAAAATGGGGAGAAATGGGTAAAAATGGGGAAAATGTGGGAAAATGGGGCAAAATTCGGGGAAAATGGGGAAAAATTCGGGGAAAAATTGGGGAAATTTGGGAAAAAATGGGAAAAATTGGGAAAAAATTGGGGAAAAAATGGGGAAAAAAGAAAAAAATTCCGGAGATTTTGGGGGTTCTGGGTGGGAAAATTGGGAAAAAATGGGAAAAAATGGGGAAAATGGGAAAAAATGGGGGGAAATTGGGAAAAATTGGGGAAAATTCCGGAGATTTTGGGGGTTCTGAGTGGGAAAAATTGGAAAAATGGGAAAATTTGGAAAAAAATTGGGAAAATTTGGGAAAAATGGGGGAAAATTCCGGAGATTTTGGGGGGAAAAAAGGGAATTTTTTGGGTGGCGCTGGGGAATTGGGGAATTGCAGAGGGAGGAGAGGGCGGCGGGAAAAGCTGGAGCGGAGGCGGGAATTGCAAAGGGTTGGGAAGGGCCAAGGGCAAGGGAAAAAACTGGGGAAAAAATCGGGAAAAATTGGGAAAAATTCCGGAGGATTGGGGG
>NW_027099720.1:0-15653 GCF_031753505.1 Anomalospiza imberbis | reverse complement strand
CCATACCGGATTTTACTGGCCCAAACTGGCCCATACTGGTTTTTACTGGTCCATACTGGTTTTTACTGGTCCATACTGGTTTGTACTGGCCCAAACTGGGTTTTACTGGCCCAGACTGGTTTTTACTGGCCCAAACTGGTCCGGACTGGTTTGTACTGGTCCAAACTGGTCCGGACTGGTTTTTACTGGCCCAGACTGGTTTCTACTGGCCCATACTGGTTTTTACTGGTTTTTACTGGCCCAGACTGGTCCGTACTGGTCCGGACTGCTTTTTACTGGCCCAAACTGGTTTTTACTGGCCCAAACTGGATTTTACTGGTCCATACTGGTCCGTACTGGTCCAGACTGGTTTTTACTGGCCCATACTGGTTTTTACTGGTCCGGACTGGTTTGTACTGGTCCGGACTGGTTTATACTGGTCCATACTGGTTTTTACTGGTCCGTATTCGTTTGTACTGGTCTGTACTGGTCTGTACTGGTCTGTACCGGTCTGTACTGGTCTGTACTGGTCTGTACTGGTCCATACTGGTTTTTAGTGGTCCGGACTGGTCTGTACTGGTTTTTACTGGTCTGTACTGGTTTTTACTGGTCCGGACTGGTCTGTACTGGTCTGTACTGGTCTGTACCGGTCCATACTGGTTTGGACCGGTCCGTACTGGTCAAGCTGGGGCAGCTCGGGGTGCTGGTACTGGTTTATACTGGTTTGCACTGGTCCATACTGGTTTGGGTTGGTCCATACTGGTCCAAACTGGTCGAGCTGGGGTGGCTGCAGGCGCCTGTACTGGTCCATACTGGTTTGGACTGGTCTGTACTGGTCTGTACTGGTTTATACTGGTCCATACTGGTCCAAACTGGTCGAGCTGGGGCAGCTGCAGGCGCCTGTACTGGTTTGGACTGGTCTGTACTGGTCTGTACTGGTTTATACTGGTCCATACTGGTCTGTACTGGTTTATACTGGTCCATACTGGTCCATACTGGTCAAGCTGGGGTGGCTGAGGGTGCCGGGACTGGTCTGTACTGGTTTATACTGGTTTGTACTGGTCCCAAACTGGTCCATACTGGTTTCTACTGGTCAAGCTGGGGTGGCTCTGGGTACTGGGGGTGCCGGGACTGGTCCGTACTGGTCTGTACTGGTCCATACTGGTCCATACTGGTCTGTACTGGTCCATACTGGTCCATACTGGTCTGTACTGGTTTGTACTGGTCCCATACTGGTAAAGCTGGGGTGGCTCTGGGTACTGGGGGTGCCGGGACTGGTCTGTACTGGTCTGTACTGGTCCATACTGGTCCGGACTGGTAAAGCTGGGGTGGCTGAGGGTGCTGGGACTGGTTTATACTGGTCCATACTGGTTTGTACTGGTCCCAAACTGGTCCATACTGGTTTGTACTGGTCAAGCTGGGGTGGCTCTGGGTACTGAGGGTGCTGGGACTGGTCCGTACTGGTTTGTACTGGTCCATACTGGTCCATACTGGTTTGTACTGGTCAAGCTGGGGTGGCTCTGGGTACTGAGGGTGCTGGGACTGGTCCGTACTGGTTTGTACTGGTCCGTACTGGTCCGTACTGGTCCATACTGGTTTATACTGGTCCATACTGGTTTGTACTGGTCAAGCTGGGGTGGCTGAGGGTGCCGGGACTGGTCTGTACTGGTTTATACTGGTTTGTACTGGTTTATACTGGTCCATACTGGTCCGTACTGGTAAAGCTGGGGTGGCTCTGGGTACAGAGGGTGCTGGGACTGGTCCATACTGGTTTATACTGGTCCGTACTGGTCCCATACTGGTAAAGCTGGGGTGGCTGAGGGTGCTGGGACTGGTTTATACTGGTCCATACTGGTCTATACTGGTCCGTACTGGTCCGTACTGGTTTATACTGGTCCGTACTGGTCCGTACTGGTCCATACTGGTTTTAACTGGTCCGTACTGGTTTATACTGGTTTGTACTGGTCCATACTGGTCCATACTGGTCCATACTGGTTTATACTGGTCTGTACTGGTCCAGACTGGTCCATACTGGTCCGTACTGGTCCATACTGGTCCATACTGGTTTATACTGGTTTGTACTGGTCCATACTGGTCCGTACTGGTCCATACTGGTCCGTACTGGTTTATACTGGTCCATACTGGTCCATACTGGTTTGTACTGGTCCGTACTGGTCCATACTGGTCCATACTGGTCCATACTGGTCCATACTGGTCCGTACTGGTCCGTACTGGTCTGTACTGGTCCGTACTGGTTTGTACTGGTCCGTACTGGCCCATACTGGTCCATACTGGTCCATACTGGTCTGTGCTGGTCCGTACTGGTCCATACTGGTCCATACTGGTCCATACTGGTTTATACTGGTCCATACTGGTTTATACTGGTCTATACTGGTTTATACTGGTCCATACTGGTTTATACTGGTCCATACTGGTCCATACTGGTCCATACTGGTTTTAACTGGTCCATACTGGTCCATACTGGTCCGTACTGGTTTATACTGGTCCATACTGGTCCATACTGGTTTGTACTGGTCCATACTGGTCCATACTGGTCTATACTGGTCTGTACTGGTCCAGACTGGTCCATACTGGTCCGTACTGGTCCATACTGGTCCATACTGGTTTATACTGGTCCGTACTGGTCCATACTGGTTTATACTGGTTTATACTGGTCTATACTGGTTTATACTGGTCCATACTGGTTTATACTGGTCCATACTGGTCCATACTGGTCCATACTGGTTTTAACTGGTCCATACTGGTCCATACTGGTCCGTACTGGTTTATACTGGTCCATACTGGTCCATACTGGTTTGTACTGGTCCATACTGGTCCATACTGGTCTATACTGGTCTGTACTGGTCCAGACTGGTCCATACTGGTCCGTACTGGTCCATACTGGTCCATACTGGTTTATACTGGTCCGTACTGGTCCATACTGGTTTATACTGGTTTATACTGGTCCATACTGGTCCATACTGGTCCATACTGGTCCATACTGGTCTATACTGGTCTGTACTGGTCCAGACTGGTCCATACTGGTTTATACTGGTCCATACTGGTCCATACTGGTTTATACTGGTCCATACTGGTCCATACTGGTCCATACTGGTCCATACTGGTCCATACTGGTTTATACTGGTCCGTACTGGTCCATACTGGTCCGTACTGGTTTATACTGGTTTATACTGGTTTATACTGGTCCGTACTGGTCCATACTGGTCCGTACTGGTTTATACTGGTTTATACTGGTCCGTACTGGTCCATACTGGTCCGTACTGGTTTATACTGGTTTATACTGGTCCGTACTGGTCCGTACTGGTCCATACTGGTCCATACTGGTTTGTACTGGTTTATACTGGTTTTAACTAGTCTATACTGGTTTATACTGGTCCATACTGGTCCGTACTGCTCCAGTAACCAGATTTCCCTGTTTTTTCCCCCCACCCCACCGGAATTTCGGGAATTTCCCCGCAGCCGCCGCCCGCGCCCCGGATCTGTTCCCGCTGTCGCCGTGCGGCGCCGGCTCGCTCTTCTCCGTCGGCTGCGTCGCCGTCGGCTTCTTCCCGGCGCCGCTCCACTTCTCCTGGAGCGACCGCGACAACGGAAGCGTCGCCGCCGCCGCCGCCGCCGCCTTCCCGGCCGCGCCGCGCTCCGGAACGTTCCTGGCGGCCTCGCGCCTCGCGATGGAGCCGGAGGCCGGGAAATCCCGGCAGCCGTTCCGGTGCCACGCCCGGCACGCCCGCGGCAGCCGCAGCGCCGAGGTGTCCAACCCAGGTGGGCTTGGGGGGACGGGGAGTTGGGGCGGGGACGTGCCGAAAAACGGGCGAGAAACGGCGCGAGAACGGCGCAAAAATGGTTAAAAATGGCGCAAAAAATGTGCTGAATGTGCCCAAAAAAATGGGCAAGAAACGGTGCAAAAAATGGTGAAAAACGGCGCAAAAAATGGCGCAAAAAATGGGCAAGAAACGGCGAAAAAATGGTGAAAAATGGCGCAAAAAATGGCGCAAAAAATGTGCCAAAAAAATGGGCAAGAAACGGCGCAAGAACGGCGCAAAAATGGTTAAAAATGGCACAAAAAATGTCCTGAATGTGCCCAAAAAAATGGGCAAGAAACGGCACAAAAATGGTGAAAAATGGCGCAAAAAATGGCGCAAAAAATGGGCAAGAAACGGCGAAAAAATGGTGAAAAATGGCGCAAAAAATGGCGCAAAAAATGTGCTGAATGTGCCCAAAAAATGGGCAAGAAACGGCGAAAAAATGGTGAAAAATGGCCCAAAAAATGTGCTGAATGTGCCAAAAAAATGGGCAAGAAACGGCGCAAGAACGGCGCAAAAATGGTTAAAAATGGCACAAAAAATGTCCTGAATGTGCCCAAAAAAATGGGCAAAAAAACGGCCCAAAAATGGTGAAAAATGGTGCAAAAAATGGCACAAAAAATGTGCTGAACGCGCCAAAAAAAAATGGGCAAGAAACGGAGCAAAAATGGTGAAAAATGGCGCAAAAAATGGGCAAAAAATGGGCAAAAAAATGGTGCAAAAATGGCGCAAAAAATGTGCTGAATGTGCCCCAAAAATGGCCAAAAAATGGCAAAAAAATGGTGAAAAATGGCGCAAAAAATGTGCTGAATGTGCCCAAAAAAATGGGCAAGAAATGGCACAAAAATGGCAAAAAAATGGTGCAAAAAATGTGCTGAATGTGCCAAAAAAATGGGCAAAAAATGGCAAAAAAATGGTGAAAAATGGCGCAAAAAATGTGCTGAACGTGCCCAAAAAATGGGCAAGAAATGGCGCAAAAATGGCGCAAAAATGGCGCAAAAATGGCGTAAAAACGTCCTGAATGTGCCAAAAAAATGGGCAAGAAATGGCGCAAAAATGGGATTTTGGGATTTCCCCCCAAAATTTCAATATTTTCCCCCCGGAATCTTGGACTTTCTCCCGGAACCCCTCCGATCCCCCCAAAGTTTCCGCGCTTTCCCCCCACATTCCGGGATTTGCCCCCGGGCCTTCGGCGCGTTTCCCCAAAACCCCTCTTCTTCTCCCCGCCAGGCCCCGGCGCGCCGTCCGCCGCGCCGCCGGAGCTCACGCTGCGGCCGCCGTCCCGCGAGGACTTCCAGGGGCCCTACCGCAACTCCACCCTCCTCTGCCAAATCCGGGGGCCCCGGCGCGGCCTCGGCGCCGCCCCCATCCGCTGGCTCCGCAACGGCGCCCCGGTGCGGGAGGGCGTCACCGCCGAGGCGCCGGCGCCGGAAGGTTCCGGGCTCTTCGTGGCCGGCAGCCGCGTGGTGGTGACCGAGGCCGAGTGGGAGAGCGGCGTCGTCTTCACGTGCCAGGCGGGGGAGGAGATGAGGAACACCAGCAAGGCCATGGAGTGCGGATGTGAGTTCTGGGGGGACACACCGAAAAAAATCGGGGTTTGGGGGCGCTTCGGGGCGGAATTCCGGCGGAAATCGAGGAAGGAATGGGGTTGGTCGGAGGTTGGGTTGGGTTGGGTTGGGTTGGGCTGAGTTGGGTTGGGTTGGGTTGGGTTGAGTTGGGTTGAGTTGGGTTGGGTTGGGTTGAGTTGGGTTGAGTTGGGTTGGGTTGAGTTGAGTTGAGTTTGGTTGGGTTGAGTTGGGTTGGGTTGGGTTGGGTTGGGTTGGGTTGGGTTGAGTTGGGTTGAGTTGGGTTGAGTTGGGTTGGGTTGGGTTGGGTTGGGTTGAGTTGGGTTGGATTGAGTTGGGTTGAGTTGGGTTGGGTTGGGTTGGGTTGAGTTGGGTTGGATTGAGTTGGGTTGGGTTGGGTTGAGTTGGGTTGGGTTGGGTTTGGTTGATTGGGTTGGGTTGAGTTGGGTTGGGTTGGGTTGGGTTGGGTTGAGTTGGGTTGAGTTGGGTTTGGTTGATTGGGTTGAGTTGAGTTGGGTTGGGTTGGGTTGGGTTGGGTTGAGTTGGGTTGGGTTGGGTTGAGTTGGGTTGGGTTGGGTTGGGTTGGGTTGATTGGGTTGAGTTGAGTTGAGTTGGGTTGGGTTGGGCCATTCCTCAACACCAATGACCGCCATCAAGACCCTTCCAGTTGACCAATGCCCAACACCCACGATCGTTTTGGCTTAAAACCACCCAAAACCACCGCGGAGACCCTTCCAGTTGACCGTCCATGGTGGAAACCACCCAAAACCACCGTGGAGACCCTTCCAGTTGACCCCGACCCCTCGCCCCCGCCCCTGTCCCCCACAGACGAGCAACCCCTGGCCGCCGGCGACATCCGGGTGGAGACGGTGCCGCCGCTCTTCGCCGACATCTTCCGCGAGCAGTCGGCGCGGCTGACGTGCCGCGTCTCCAACCTGGCGGCGGCCGCCGAGGGCCTGGAGGTGGCGTGGCTCAAGGAGGACGGCGAGGCCTTGGCCACCAAGACGTCGCCGCCGACGCTGCAGCCCAACGGGCTCCTGATGGCCGAGGGCGTGGCCACGGTGAGCGCCGAGCTCTGGGAGTCCGGCCAGGAGTTCACGTGCCGCGTGACGCACCCGGAGCTGCTCTTCCCCAAGGAGGTCACCATGAGGAAGACCACGGGTGAGTTGTGGGGTCGGGTTGGGTTGGGTGGGGTTGGGCTGAGTTGGGCTGAGTTGGGTTGGGTTGGGTTGGGTTGGGTTGAGTTGGGTTGGGTTGGGTTGAGTTGGGTTTGGTTGGGTTGGGTTCAGACGGGTTGGGTTGAGTTGGGTTGGGTCGGGTTGGGTTGGTTTGGGTTGAGTTGGGTTGAGTTGGGTTGAGTTGAGTTGGGTTGGGTTGGGTTGGGTTGGGTTGGGTTGAGTTGAGTTGGGTTTGGTTCGGTCGGGTCGGGTCGGGTTGGGTTGGGTTGAGTTGGGTGAGTTGGGTTGGGTTGGGTTGAGTTGAGTTGGGTTGGGTTGGGTTGGGTTGGGGTGAGTTGGTTGAGTTGAGTTGGGTTGGGTTGGGTTGGGTTGGGTTGAGTTGAGTTGGGTTGGGTTCGGTCGGGTCGGGTTGGGTTGGGTTGAGTTGACTTGGGTTGAGTTGGGTTGGGTTGGGTTGAGTTGGTTGAGTTGGGTTTGGTTCGGTCGGGTCGGGTCGGGTTGGGTTGAGTTGGGTTGGGTTGAGTTGGGTTGAGTTGGGTTGGGTTGGGTTGGGTTGGTTGAGTTGGGTTGGGTTGGGTTGGGTTGGGTTGGGTTGGGTTTGGTTGGGTTGGTTTGGTTTGGTTTGGGTTGGGTGAGTTGGGTTGGGTTGGGTTCGGTCGGGTTTGGGTTTGTTGATTTTCAGAAGTTTGCCCCAAAACCCCAAAAAACCCCGTAATTCCCCCAAAACCACCAAAATTCTCCCCTAAATCCCCCCAAAACCCCAAAACCGCCTGATTTCACCCCAAAACCACCCCAAAAACCTCATCATTTCCCCCAAAACCCCAAACCCCCCGATTCCACCCCAAAACCCCCCGATTCCACCCCAAAAACCCCAAAACCGCCTGATTTCACCCCAAAACCACCCCAAAAACCTCATCATTTCCCCCAAAACCCCAAACCCCCCCGATTCCACCCCAAAACCCCCCGATTCCACCCCAAAAACCCCAAAACCCCCCAATTTCACCCCAAAAAACCCCAACCCCCCCCAATTCCACCCCAAAACCCCCCGATTTCACCCCAAAAACCCCAAAACCCCCCGATTTCACCCCAAAAAAACCCAAACCCCCCGATTTCCCCCCAAAATCCCATAATTCTCCCCAAAAAAAAACCCCAAACTCCCCCGATGCCCACCCAAAACCCCTGATTTCACCCCAAAAACCCCAAACCCCCTGATTTCACCCCAAAAACCCCAAACCCCCTGATTTCACCCCAAAAAAAACCCAAACCCCCCAATTTCCCCCCAAAATCCCATAATTCTCCCCAAAAAAACCCCAAACTCCCCCGATGCCACCCCAAAACCCCTGATTTCACCCCAAAAACCCCAAAACCCCCTGATTTCACCTCAAAAATCCCACAAATCCCCCAAAAACCCAGGAATTCCCCCCAAACCCCCATCATCCCCCCAAAAACCCCCAAACCCCCTGATTTCACCCCCAAAACCACATAATTCCCCCAAAACCCCCCATAATTCCCCCCCAAAAAACCCAAAAAACCCAAAAAAACCCCAAACCCCCCGATTCCCCCCCAAAAAACCCCAAACCCCCGATTCCCCCCAAAAAACCCCAAACCCCCACGATTTCCCCCAAAGCCCCCCAATTTCACCCCAAAACCCCATCATCTCCCCCCAAAAACCCCAAAAAAAACCCCCAAATCCCCCGATTTCTCCCCAAAAAACCCCAAACCCCCTTATTTCACCCCAAAACCCCATCATCTCCCCCAAAAACCCCAAAATCCCCCAATTTCACCCCAAAAAAACCCCCAAAAAAACCCCAAAACCCCATAATCTCCCTCAAAAAAACCCCAAAAAACCCCAAAGCCCCCCTTATTTCCACCCAAAACTCCATAATCTCCCTCAAAAAAACCCCCAAAACCCCGATTTCACCCCAAAACCCCCATAATCTCCCCAAAAACCCAAAACCCCCTGATTTCACCCCAAAAAAACCCCAAAACCCCCCAATTTCACCCCAAAAACCCAAACCCCCCCGATTTCACCCCAAAAACCCAAAACCCCCCGATTTCACCCCAAAAAAAAACCAAAACCCCCCGATTTCACCCCAAAACCCCATCATCTCCCCAAAAACCCAAAACCCCCCGATTTCACCCCAAAAAACCCCAAAACCCCTCGATTTCACCCCAAAAAACCCCAAAACCCCCCGATTTCACCCCAAAACCCCATAATTTCCCCAAAAATCCCCATCATCTCCCCAAAAACCCCAAAACCCCCCGATTTCACCCCAAAACCTCAAAACCCCCCGATTTCACCCCAGAACCCCATCATCTCCCCCAAAAAAACCCAAAAAACCCCAAACCCCCCAATTTCCACCCAAAAAACCCCAAAACTCCCCGATTTCACCCCAAAACCCCATCATTTCCCCCAAAAACCCGAAACCCCCCGATTTCACCCCAAAACCCCCATAATTTCACCCCAAAACCCCAAAACCCCCCGATTTCACCCCAAAAAAACCCCAACCCCCCCAATTTCCACCCAAAAAACCCCAAAACTCCCCGATTTCACCCCAAAACCCCATCATTTCCCCCAAAAACCCCGAAACCCCCCGATTTCACCCCAAAACCCCCATAATTTCACCCCAAAACCCCAAAACCCCCCGATTTCACCCCAAAAAAACCCCAACCCCCCCCAATTTCCACCCAAAAAACCCCAAAACTCCCCGATTTCACCCCAAAACCCCCATAATTTCCCCCAAACCCCCCGTTTTCACCCCAAAAACCCCAAAACCCCCCGATTTCACCCCAAAACCCCAAAACCCCCCCGATTTCAACCCAAAACCCCCCGATTTCACCCCAAAAACCCAAAACCCCCCGTTTTCACCCCGAAAACCCCGCCCCCGCAGCCGCCGCGGCCTCGCCGCCCTCGCTGTACCTGCTGCCGCCGGCGCCCGAGCAGCTGCGGCGCCCGCGCCTGGGCCACGCTCACCTGCCTCGTGCGCGGCTTCAACCCGCCCGACCTCCTCGTCCAATGGCTGCAGGACGGGCCGGCCCCTCCCGCCGGGCCGCGCCCTCACCTTCCGGCCGCGCCCCGAGCCCGGCCCCGCCCCGCAGGGCCACGCCCCGACCTACCTGAGCGTCAGCACCTTGACGGTGCCGGCGCGCGACTGGGAGGCCCGGCGGCGTCTTCACCTGCCTGGTGGGCCACGAGCGGCTGCCGATGCGGCTGGCGCAGAAGTCGCTGGACAAGGCCGCCGGTAAACCCGCCGCCGTCAACGTGTCCCTGGTGCTGGCCGACGCCCTCGGCGGCTGTTACTGAAAATCCCAATTTTTTACCCCAAAAAAACGCACTTTTCTTTTTTTTTTTAGCAGAGGAAATAAAGGTTTTGCAAAAAAAAACGACAAAAAAAAACAAAAAAACGGGGAGTTTTGGCTAAAAAACGGCGGTTTTTTGCTCAAAAGTGCGGTTTTCCCACGCCTTTTTAACCGATTTCACCAAAATTTCCGAGCACGTTTCGACCAAACTTCGATTTTACCAAAATATTGGAAAAAAAACAGATTTTCCTCCCCAAAATCTGGCTTTTTTTCCCTCAAAAAAACGACGTTCTCTGCGTTGTTTTCCCACCAAAACTGGGATTTTCCCCCCAAAGATTCCAATTTTTCTCCAACCCGCCTTTTTTCCCACCAAAACCTGCCATTTTTTTCCACCAAAACCTGCCATTTTTTCCCAAAATCGCCGCTTTTTCACCCAAAAAATCCCGTTTTCCCCACCAAAAACACCCAATTTTCACCCAAAAATCCCGTTTTTCACAGACTCCCACTTTTCCCCCCCAAAACAATCCGTTTTCCCCCCAAAAATGACGAATTTTCCCCAAAATCGCCGCTTTTTCACCCAAAACCCGCCGCCGTCAACGTGTCCCTGGTGCTGGCCAACGCCCTCGGCGGCTGTTACTGAAAACCCCAATTTTTACCCCCAAAAAAACGCACTTTTTTATAGCAGAGGAAATAAAGGTTTTGCAAAAAAAAAACGACAAAAAAACAAAAAAAAACGGGGAGTTTTGGCTAAAAAAAACGGCGTTTTTTTTTGCTCAAAAGTGCGGTTTTTCCTCCCACGCCTTTTTAACCGATTTCACCAAAATTTCCGAGCACGTTTCGACCAAACTTCGATTTTACCAAAATATTGGAAAAAAAACCAGATTTTCCCCCCAAAATCTGGGTTTTTTCCCTCAAAAAACGACGTTCTTCTGCGTTGTTTTCCCACCAAAAATGGGATTTTTCCCCAAAGATTCCAATTTTTCTCCAACCCGCCCTTTTTTCCCAAAAACAACCATTTTTCCACCAAAACCTGCCATTTTTTCCCAAAATCGCCTCTTTTTCACCCAAAAAATCCCGTTTTCCCCCACCAAAAAACACCCAATTTTCACCCAAAAATCCCGTTCTTTTAGACTCCCACTTTTCCCCCCAAAAACAATCCATTTTCCCCCAAAAATGACGAATTTTCCCCAAAATCGCCGCTTTTTCACCCAAAACCCGCCGCCGTCAACGTGTCCCTGGTGCTGGCCGACGCCCTCGGCGGCTGTTACTGAAAATCCCAATTTTTACCCCAAAAAAACGCACTTTTTTTTAGCAGAGGAAATAAAGGTTTTGCAAAAAAAAACGACAAAAAACAAAAAAAAAACAGGGAGGTTTTGGACAAAAAACGGCGTTTTTTTTGCTCAAAAGTGCGGTTTTCCCCACGCCTTTTTAACCGATTTCACCAAGATTTCCGAGCACGTTTCGACCAAAACTTCGATTTTACCAAAATATTGGAAAAAAAAAACAGATTTTCCCCCAAAATCTGGCTTTTTTCCCTCAAAAAAACGACGTTTTCTTCGTTGTTTTCCCCACCAAAACTGGGATTTTCCCCCAAAGATTCCAATTTTTTCTCCAACCCCACCTTTTTTCCACCAAAACCTGCCATTTTTTCCCAAAATCGCCTCTTTTTCACCCAAAAAATCCCGTTTTTCCCCCACCAAAACCACCCAATTTTCACCCAAAAATCCCGTTTTTTAGACTCCCACTTTTCCCCCCAAAAACAATCCATTTTCCCCCCAAAAATGACGAATTTTCCCCAAAATCGCCGCTTTTTCACCCAAAACCCGCCGCCGTCAACGTGTCCCTGGTGCTGGCCGACGCCCTCGGCGGCTGTTACTGAAAATCCCAATTTTTACCCCAAAAAAAACGCACTTTTTTATAGCAGAGAAAATAAAGGTTTTGCAAAAAAAAACGACAAAAAACAAAAAAACGGGGAGTTTTGGCTAAAAAAAAACGGCGTTTTTTTTGCTCAAAAGTGCGGTTTTCCCACGCCTTTTTTTACCGATTTCACCAAAATTTCCGAGCAGGTTTCAACCAAACTTTGATTTCGACAAAATGTTGGAAAAAAACCAGATTTTCCCCCCAAAATCTGGCTTTTTTCCCTCAAAAAACGACGTTCTTCTGCGTTGTTTTCCCACCAAATCTGGGTTTTCCCCCAAATATTCCGATTTTTCTCAAAAAATACTGTTTTTTTCCCAAAACCTGCCATTTTTTCCACCAAAACCTGCCATTTTTCCCAAAATCGCCTCTTTTTCACCCAAAAAATCCCGTTTTCCCCACCAAAAACACCCAATTTTCACCAAAAATCCCGTTCTTTTAGACTCCCACTTTTCCCCCAAAAACAATCCATTTTCCCCCAAAAATGACGAATTTTCCCCAAAATCGCCGCTTTTTCACCCAAAACCCGCCGCCGTCAACGTGTCCCTGGTGCTGGCCGACGCCCTCGGCGGCTGTTACTGAAAACCCCACTTTTTTACCCCAAAAAAAACGCACTTTTCTTTTTTTTAGCAGAGGAAATAAAGGTTTTGCAAAAAAAACAACAAAAAAACACAAATCCGGGGAGTTTTGGCTAAAAAACGGCGTTTTTTTGCTCAAAAGTGCGGTTTTCCCACGCCTTTTTAACCGATTTCACCAAGATTTCCGAGCACGTTTCGACCAAACTTCGATTTCGACAAAATGTTGGCGAAAACCAGATTTTCCCCCAAAATCTGGCTTTTTTCCCTCAAAAAAACGACGTTCTTCTGCGTTGTTTTCCCACCAAATCTGGGGTTTTCCCTCAAATATTCCGATTATTCTCAAAAAATACTGTTTTTTTCCCAAAAACAACCATTTTTTCCACCAAAACCTGCCATTTTTTCCCAAAATCGCCTCTTTTTCACCCAAAAAAATCCCGTTTTTTCCCACCAAAAACACCCAATTTTCACCCCAAAAATCCCGTTCTTTTAGACTCCCACTTTTCCCCCCAAAAACAATCCATTTTCCCCCAAAAATGACGAATTTTTTCCCAAAATCGTCTCTTTTTCACCAAAAAAAATCCCGTTTTTCCCACCAAAAAACACCCAATTTTCACCCAAAAATCCCGTTCTTTTAGACTCCCACTTTTCCCCCAAAAACAATCCGTTTGCCCCCAAAAATGACGAATTTTCCCCAAAATCGCCGCTTTTTCACCCAAAACCCGCCGCCGTCAACGTGTCCCTGGTGCTGGCCGACGCCCTCGGCGGCTGTTACTGAAAACCCCAATTTTTTACCCCAAAAAAACGCACTTTTTTATAGCAGAGGAAATAAAGGTTTTGCAAAAAAAAAACGACAAAAAACAAAAAAACGGGGAGTTTTGGCTAAAAAACGGCGTTTTTTTTGCTCAAAAGTGCGGTTTTCCCACGCCTTTTTAACCAATTTCACCAAGATTTCCGAGCACGTTTCGACCAAACTTCGATTTTACCAAAATATTGGAAAAAAAAACCAGATTTTCCCCCAAAATCTGGCTTTTTTCCCTCAAAAAAACGACGTTTCTGCGTTGTTTTCCCACCAAAACTGGGTTTCCCCCCAAATATTCCAATTTTTCCTCAAAAAATACTGTTTTTTTTCCCAAAAACAACCATTTTTCCACCAAAACCTGCCATTTTTTTCCACCAAAACCTGCCATTTTTTCCCAAAATCGCCTCTTTTTCACCCAAAAAATCCCGTTTTTCCCACCAAAAACACCCAATTTTCACCCAAAAATCCCGTTCTTTTAGACTCCCACTTTTCCCCCCAAAAACAATCCATTTTCCCCCAAAAATGACGAATTTTCCCCAAAATCGCCTCTTTTTTCACCCAAAAAATCCCGTTTTTCCCACCAAAAACACCCAATTTTCACCCAAAAATCCCGTTTTTCACAGACTCCCAGTTTTTTCCCCAAAACCCCAATTTTCCCCTCCAAAAATGACCAATTTCTTCCCAAGATCGTCCCTTTTTCCCAAAATCGCCGCTTTTTCACCCAAAAACCCCAATTTCCCCCCAAAACCCCCGATTTCCGCGCCCAAAATCGCCATTTCCCCCCAAAATCGCCGCTTTTTAACCCCAAAAATCCCATTTTCCCCGCCAAAAATCGCCATTTTCTCTCCAAAAATCCCGTTTTTTCTTAAAACCAGATTTTCCCGAAAATCGCAATTTTTCCCCCAAAAAAATGAACAATTTTTTTCCACAAAATCTCCCATTTTCCCCCTCAAAAATCCCACTTTTCCCCCAAAATCTCCTTTTTTTCCACCCCAAAAAAATCAGGTTTTCCCACCGAAAAAAAATCCCAATTTCCCCCCAAAAATTGAAGCAAATTTTCCCAAAATCGCCGCTTTTTCACCTAAAAAAAAAATCCCATTTTCCCCAAAAATCTCCATTTTTACCAAAATTTGCCGATTTCCCCCCAAAAAAAACCAACATTTCCTGGATTCGGAGCGATTCCCTCCGCGGTCGTCGCCGATTTTGGGGTTTTTTGCCCCAAAATTTGCGTTTTTTTAGAGATTAAAAAAATCGAAGTTTTGCGACCCAAAAAAGGCGAATTTGGGCTCAAAAACCGCGCGGTTCCACCGGCAGGGGGCGCTGCGGGGGCGGGAGATTTTGGGGGAAAATCCCGAATTTTGGGGTGAAAAAATTCGGGATTTGGGGAAAAAAATTCCCAGATTTTGGGGGGAAAATCCCGAATTTTGGGGGCACAAAAAAATCCCGAATTTTGGGTTGAAAAATCGGGATTTGGGGAAAAAAATTCCCAGATTTTGGGGGAAAAATCCCGAATTTTGGGGCACAAAAAAATCCCGAATTTTGGGGTGAAAAATTCGGGATTTGGGGAAAAAAAATTCCCAGATTTTGGGGGGAAAAATCCCGAATTTTGGGGTGAAAAATTCGGGATTTGGGGAAAAAAATTCCCAGATTTTGGGGGGGAAAATCCCGAATTTTGGGGGAAAAAAAAATTCCGAATTTTTTGGGGTGAAAATGGGGGATTTGGGGAAAAAAATTCCCAGATTTTGGGGGGGAAAATCCCGAATTTTGGGGGGGAAAAATCGGGATTTTGAGGGGAAAAAAATCCCGAATTTTGGGCCAAAAATCCCAAATTTTGGGTGGAAAAAAAATCCCAGATTTTGGGTGAAAAAATTGGGATTTGAGGCAAAAAAATATCCCGAATTCTAGGGGAAAAAATCCAAATTTTGGGGCAAAAAGGGGGGATCTGCGGCAAAAAAATTCCTGAATTTTGTGTGAAAAAATCGGGATTTGGGGGGGAAAAAAAATCCGAATTTTTGGGGTGAAAAATCCCAAATTTTGGGTCAAAAAGTCCAAGATTTGGGGTAAAAAATCAGAAAATTTGGGGTAAAAAATCAGAAATTTGGGGGGCAAAAAATCCCAAATCTTGGGGTAGAAATCCCAAATTTTGGGTCAAAAAATCCAAGATTTTGGGTAAAAAATCCAAGATTTTGGGTAAAAAAATCAGAATTTTTGGCGTTAAAAATTCCAAATTTTGGGGTAAAAAAAATCCAAATTTTGGGGTAAAAAATCCCAAATTTTGGGCGAAAAAATCCCGAATTTTGGGGTAAAAAATCCCGAATTTTGGGGTAAAAAATCCCAAATTTTGGGGTAAAAAATCCAAATTTTGGGGTAAAAAATCCCAAATTTGGGGGGTAAAAAAATCCCAAATTTTGGGGTTAAGCGCGCCGGGCCTCTCCGGTAAAGCGCCGGCATTTTGGGTGGAAAATCCCAAATTTTGGGGTAAAAAATCCCGAATTTTGGGGTAAAAAATCCCAAAT
>NW_027099719.1:0-16000 GCF_031753505.1 Anomalospiza imberbis | reverse complement strand
GAAACAGGGAACGGCTTCCCCTGGAAAAATCGGGAATGGGGCTGGAATTCCCAGAGGATCCGCATCCCGGGATTTGGGAAACAGGGAACGGCTTCCCCTGGAAAATCGGGAATGGGGCTGGAATTCCCAGAGCATCCGCATCCCGGGATTTGGGAAACAGGGAACGGCTTCCCGTGGAAAATCGGGAATGGGGCTGGAATTCCCAGGGGATCCGCATCCCGGGATTTGGGAAACAGGGAACGGCTTTCCCCTGGAAAATCGGGATTTTGGGGCTGGAATTCCCAGAGGATCCGCATCCCAGGCCAGGCTGGAGCATCCCGGGATATCGGGAAGTTCCCTGCCCATGGAATGGTTGGAATGGGAAGATCCCAAAAATCCCTTCCCGGCCAAAGCATTCCAGGATCCCACGGCCTGGATCCCTCTCCGGGATCCCTGGAACATCCCTGGCACAGCAGGAGGTGTCCCTCGGGAACGGGATCATCCCTGGAATCCCCTCCGTTCCCACCCCATTCCCAGCGCTCCGAGCTTGGATCGGCTTTTCCAGGAGGGAATTCCCACGAAATTCCCACTCCAGCCACATTCCCACTCCCTTATCCCAGAATTTCCCCTCTTATCCCAGATTTTTCCCCTCTCTTCCCAGAATTCCTCATCCCGGATTGTCCCCCTCTTATCCCAGAATTTCCCCTCTCATCCCAGAATTCCTCATCCCAGATTTTTCCCTCTCATCCCAGAATTCCCAAGGTTTGGGATCGAGGATAAAAGGGGATCAGCATAAATGGGACAAACTGGGAAGAACTGGGAACAAACTGGGAAAAAACTGGGATAAAAACTGGGGAAAAAATGGGGAAAAAATGGGAACAAACGGAGGAAAATCGGGGGAAAAACTGGGATAAAACTGGGGAAAAACTGGGATAAAACTGGGATAAAACTGGGGATCAAACTGGGGATCAAACTGGGGAAAAAACTGGGATAAAACTGGGAAAAAAACTGGGAAAAAAACTGGGAAAAAACTGGGGAAAAACTGGGGAAAAACTGGGGAAAAACTGGGGAAAAAACTGGGGAAAAACTGGGGAAAAACTGGGGAAAAAACTGGGGAAAAAACTGGGGAAAAACTGGGGAAAAAACTGGGAAAAAACTGGGGGGAAACTGGGGAAAAACTGGGGAAAAACTGGGGAAAAAACTGGGGGAAAAAACTGGGTACAAACTGGGAACAAACTGGGGAAAAACGGGGGGAAAAAACTGGGAACAAACGGGGGAAAAACTGGGGAAAAAAATGGGAAAAAAATGGGGAAAAAAAAACTGGGGAAAAAAACTGGGGAAAAAAACTGGGGGGAAACTGGGGGGAAACTGGGGAAAAACTGGGATAAAACTGAGGAAAAAACTGGGATAAAACTGAAGAAAAACTGGGATGAAACTGGGATGAAACTGGGACAAACTGGGCCGCAGAGGCTGCAAGGAGATTCCAGGAGAGTTTTCCCTCCAAAATCCCATAAAATACAGAAATCAATCCCTGAAACCCCCCTGGAAATTGGGGAAAATCCCTCCGGGAAATTGGGGGAAATTCCTCCTGGAGATTGGGGGAAATTCCTCCTGGAAATTGGGAAAATTCCTCCTGGAAATTGGGGAAATCCCTCGGGAAATTGGGGAAATTCCTCCTGGAAAATTGAGAAAATTCCTCCTGGAAAGGGGGGAAAATTCCTCCTGGAAATTGGGGAAATTCCTCGGGAACGGGAAATTGGGGAAATTCCTCCGGGAAATTGGGAAAATTCCTCCTGGAAATTGGGAAATTCCTCCTGGAAATTGGGGAAATTCCTCCGGGAAATTGGGGAAATTCCTCCTGGAAAATTGAGAAAATTCCTCCTGGAAAGGGGGAAAATTCCTCCTGGAAATTGGGGAAATTCCTTGGGAAATTGGGGAAATTCCTCCTGGAAATTGGGGAAATTCCTCCTGGAAATTGGGGAAATTCCTCCTGGAAATTGGGGAAATTCCTCGGGAAATTGGGAAAATTCCTCGGGAAATTGGGAAAATTCCTCGGGAAATTGGGGAAATTCCTCCTGGAAATTGGGGAAATTCCTCCTGGAAATTGGGAAATTCCTCCTGGAAATTGGGGGAAATTCCTCCTGGAAACTGGGAAAATTCCTCGGGAAATTGGGAAAATTCCTCGGGAAATTGGGGAAATTCCTCCTGGAAATTGGGAAAATTCCTCCTGGAAATTGGGGAAATTCCTCCTGGAAACTGGGAAAATTCCTCGGGAAATTGGGAAAATTCCTCGGGAAATTGGGGAAATTCCTCCGGGAAATTGGGGAAATTCCTCGGGAAATTGGGAAAATTCCTCCTGGAAATTGGGAAAATTCCTCCTGGAAACTGGGGAAATTCCTCCTGGAAATTGGGAAAATTCCTCGGGAAACTGGGGAAATTCCTCCTGGAAATTGGGGAAATTCCTCGGGAAATTGGGGAAATTCCTCGGGAAATTGGGAAATTCCTTGGGAAATTGGGAAAATTCCTCCTGGAAATTGGGAAAATTCCTCCTGGAAATTGGGAAAATTCCTCCTGGAAATTGGGGAAATTCCTCGGGAAATTGGGAAAATTCCTCCTGGAAATTGGGGAAATTCCTCCTGGAAATTGGGGAAATTCCTCCTGGAAATTGGGGAAATTCCTCCTGGAAATTGGGGAAATTCCCCCTAGAAATTGGGAAAATTCCTCGGGAAATTGGGAAAATTCCTCCTGGAAATTGGGAAAATTCCTCCTGGAAATTGGGGAAATTCCTCCTGGAAATTGGGGAAATTCCTCAGGAAATTGGGAAAATTCCTCCTGGAAACTGGGAAAATTCCTCCTGGAAATTGGGAAAATTCCTCCTGGAGATTGGGGAAATTCCTCGGGAAATTGGGAAAATTCCTCCTGGAAATTGGGGAAATTCCTCCTGGAAACTGGGGAAATTCCTCCTGGAAATTGGGGAAATTCCTCCTGGAAATTGGGAAAATTCCTCGGGAAATTGGGAAAATTCCTCCTGGAAATTGGGGAAATTCCTCAGGAAATTGGGAAAATTCCTCCTGGAAATTGGGGAAATTCCTCAGGAAATTGGGGAAATTCCTCCGGGAAATTGGGAAAATTCCTCCTGGAAATTGGGAAATTCCTCCTGGAAATTGGGGAAATTCCTCCGGGAAATTGGGGAAATTCCTCCTGGAAAATTGAGAAAATTCCTCCTGGAAAGGGGGAAAATTCCTCCTGGAAACTGGGGAAATTCCTCCGGGAAATTGGGGAAATTCCTCGGGAAATTGGGGAAATTCCTCCTGGAGATTGGGGAAATTCCTCCTGGAAATTGGGGAAATTCCTCAGGAAATTGGGAAAATTCCTCCTGGAAATTGGGAAAATTCCTCAGGAAATTGGGAAAATTCCTCCTGGAAATTGGGGAAATTCCTCCTGGAAATTGGGAAACTCCTCGGGAAATTGGGGAAATTCCTCAGGAAATTGGGAAAATTCCTCCTGGAAATTGGGAAAATTCCTCAGGAAATTGGGAAAATTCCTCCTGGAAATTGGGAAAATTCCTCGGGAAATTGGGAAAATTCCTCGGGAAATTGGGAAAACTCCTCGGGAAATTGGGGAAATTCCTCGGGACATTGGGAACCCCCCTGGAATTCTGGGGTCCCCCCCGTGTGGAGGCGGCGCTCAGGGACGCGCTCTGGGGATGATTTCGGGATCCCTCAGCTTTGCCCGGGGCAGAATTCCCAGATTCCTGGGGACAGAATTCCCAGATTCCCGGGGACAGAATTCCCAGATTCCTGGGGACAGAATTCCCAGATTCCCGGGGACAGAATTCCCAGATTCCTAAAGCATTTCCAGGGACAGAATTCCCAGATTCCTGGGAACAGAATTCCCAGATTCCCGGGGACAGAATTCCCAGATTCCTAAAGCATTTCCGGGGACAGAATTCCCAGATTCCTAAAGCATTTCCAGGGACAGAATTCCCAGATTCCCGGGGACAGAATTCCCACATTCCCGAGTTTCCCGGGGACAGAATTCCCAGATTCCTAAAGCATTTCCAGGGACAGAATTCCCAAATTTCCTAGAGCATTTCCACGACAGAATTCCCAGATTCCTAGAACATTTCCAGGGACAGAATTCCCAGATTCCCGAGGACAGAATTCCTAGATTCCTAGAGCATTTCCAGGGACAGAATTCCCACATTCCTGAGTTTCCCGGGGACAGAATTCCCAGATTCCCTGAGCACAATTCCTGGTTTTCCAGGTTTCCTGGGGCAGAATTCCCAGATTCCTGAGGCAGCATTCCTGGTTTCCCAGAGCTTTTCCAGGGCCAGCATTCCCAGATTCCTGGGGCAGCATTCCCAGCATTTCCCGGGGCAGCATTCCCAGATTCCCGGAGCCTTTCTCAGGGCAGCATTCCCAGGTTTTTCCTGGGCCAGCATTCCCAGGATTTCCCCGGGCAGCATTCCCAGATTCCCAGGTTTTTCCCGGGCCAGCATTCCCAGGTTTCTCCTGGGCCAGCATTCCCAGATTCCCGGGCCAGCATTCCAGATTCCCAGGATTTCCCTGGGCCAGCATTCCCAGGTTTTCCCGTTTTTCCCCGTGGCAGCATTCCCGGATTCCCGGGGCAGCATTCCCAGGTTTTCCCGTTTTTCCCTGTGGCAGCATTCCCAGGTTTTCCCGTTTTTCCCCGTGGCAGCATTCCCAGGTTTTCCCGTTTTTCCCCGTGGCAGCATTCCCAGGTTTTCCCGTTTTTCCCCGTGGCAGCATTCCCAGGTTTTCCCGTTTCTCCCCGTGGCAGCATTCCCGTTTTTCCCGTGGCAGCATTCCCAGGTTTTCCCGTTTCTCCCCGGGGCAGCATTCCCGTTTTTCCCCGGGGCAGCATTCCCAGGTTTTCCCGTTTTTCCCCGGGGCAGCATTCCCAGGTTTTCCTGTTTCTCCCCGGGGCAGCATTCCCGTTTTTCCCCGTGGCAGCATTCCCAGGTTTTCCCGTTTTTCCCCGTGGCAGCATTCCCGGTGTCTCCCGTGGCAGCATTCCCAGGTTTTCCCGTTTCTCCCCGTGGCAGCATTCCCGTTTTTCCCCGTGGCAGCATTCCCAGGTTTTCCCGTTTTTCCCCGTGGCAGCATTCCCGTTTTTCCCCGTGGCAGCATTCCCGGTGTCTCCCGTGGCAGCATTCCCAGGTTTTCCCGTGGCAGCATTCCCAGGTTTTCCCGTTTCTCCCCGTGGCAGCATTCCCAGGTTTTCCCGTTTTTCTCCGTGGCAGCATTCCCAGGTTTTCCCGTTTTCCCCCGTGGCAGCATTCCCGTTTCTCCCTGGGGCAGCATTCCCGTTTTTCCCCGTGGCAGCATTCCCGGATTCCCGTGGCAGCATTCCCAGGTTTTCCCGTGGCAGCATTCCCAGGTTTTCCCGTGGCAGCATTCCCGGATTCCCGGCGTCGGCGCTGACCTGCCGATGATGTGGGCGTCGCCGGTCTCCACGGTCAGCTGGGAGTTGATGGCCTCGAAGCTGGAGTTCTCCAGCAGCTTCATCCTCCCGCGCCGATTCCCGGGATTCCCGCGCCGATTCCCGGGATTCCCGGAGCTCCCGAGCCGGCGGCTGCTGCTCGCGGGAGGGCCACGGGCCAGGTGAATTCCCCGGAATTGCCCGGAACCGGGAACGGCAGCGGGGGGGAGCTGGGGAAGGGAGGGGACGGGAGGGGGGAAAGGCAGAAAACGGGAACGGAAAAGGGAGGAAAAGGGAATGCAGAAAGAACGGGAACGGGAAAAGGCAAAGAATGGGAATGGGAACGGGGATGGGAAAAAATGGGAATGGGAATGGGAACGGGAAAAGAAAAAAATGGGAACGGAAAAGGGAGGAAAACGGAATGCAGAAAGAACGGGAATGGGAAAAGGCAAAAAATGGGAATGGGAATGGGGAAAAAAAACCACAAAAATGGGAATGGGAATGGGAAAAGGCAAAAATGGGAATGGGAATGGGAATGGGAAAAGGCAAAGAATGGGAATGGGAACGGGAAAAGGCAAAAATGGGAACGGAAAAGGGAGGAAAACGAAATGCAGAAATAACGGGAATGGGAAAAGGCAAAAAATGGGAATGGGAACGGGAAAAGACAAAAATGGGAACGGAAAAGGGAAAAAAAACAAAATACCGAAATGGGAAAAGGCAAAAAATGGGAATGGGAATGGGAAAAGGCAAAAATGGGAATAGGAATGGGAAAAGGCAAAAAATGGGAATGGGAAAAGGCAAAAAATGGGAACGGAAAAGGGAGGAAAACGGAATGCAGAAAGAACGGGAATGGGAAAAGGCAAAAATGGGAATGGGAATGGGAAAATACAAAAAATGGGAATGGGAACGGGAATGGGAAAAGGCAAAAAATGGGAAAAGGCAAAAAATGGGAACGGAAAAGGAAGGAAAACGGAATGCAGAAATAACGGGAATGAGAAAAGGCAAAAAATGGGAATGGGAATGGGAATGGGAAAAGGCAAAAAATGGGAATGGGAATGGGAAAAGGCAAAAATGGGAATGGGAACGGGAAAAGGCAAAAAATGGGAACGGAAAAGGGAAAATAAACAAAATACAGAAATGGGAAAATGCAAAAAATGGGAATGGGAATGGGAAAAAAAACACAAAAATGGGAATGGGAATGGGAAAAGGCAAAAAATGGGAACGGAAAAGGGAGGAAAACGGAATGCAGAAATAACGGGAATGGGAAAAGGCAAAAAATGGGAATGGGAACGGGAAAATACAAAAATGGGAATGGGAATGGGAAAAGACAAAAATGGGAATGGGAAAAGAGAGAGAAAACACAGAAATGAGAATGGGAATGGGAAAAAAACAAAATACAGAAATAATGGGAATGGGAACGGGAAAATACAAAAAATGGGAATTGGAATGGGAAAAAAATGCAGAAATGGGAATGGAAATGGGAAAAGGAAAAGAAATGCAAAAAATGGGAATAGGAATGGGAAAATAGAAAGAAAACACAGAAACGGGAATGGAAAAGGGAGAAAAACAAAATACAGAAATAATGGGAATGGGAAAAGACAAAAAATGGGAATGGGAAAAAAACCACAAAAATGGGAATGGGAATGGGAATGGGAAAATACAAAAAATGGGAATGGGAACAGGAAAAGAGAAAATACAAAAATGGGAATGGGAAAAAAACGAAATACAGAAATAATGGGAATGGGAATGTGAAAATACAAAAATGGAATGGGAATGGGGATTGGAAAATACAGAAATGGGAATAGGAAAACACAAAAATGGGAATGGGAATGGGAAAAGACAAAAATGGGAATAAGAAAACACAAAAATGGGAAAGGGAATGGGAAAAGAGAGAGAAAACACAGAAATGGGAATGGGAATGGGAAAAAAATGAAATACAGAAATAATGGGAATGGGAATGGGAAAATACAAAAAATGGGAATTGGAATGGGAAAATACAGAAAAAATGGGAATGGGAAAATACAAAAAATGGCAATGGAAAAAGGAATGGGAGTGGGAAAAAGACAAAAAAACACAAAAATGGGAACGGGAAAAGGGAATGGGAAAAGGAAAAAAAAAGCAAGAATGGGAATGGGAAAAAAATACAGAAATGGGAATGGAAAATGGAATGGGAGAAGGAAAAAAAAGCAAAAAGTGGGGATGGGAAAACGACAAAACGCAGAAAATGGAATGGAAATGGGAAAACAGAAAAATACAGAAATGGGAATGGGAAAAGGAGAAAAGTGCAAAAAGCGGGAACGGAAATGGGAAAAGAGAGAAAATGCAAAAAATGGGAATGGGAAAAGAGAAAATACAGAAATGGGAATGGGGAAAACAAAGAAAATGCAGAAATGGGAATGGAAAAGGGAAGGGGAAAAGAGGAAAATGCAGAAATGGAAAAGGGAAAAATGCAGAAATGGAAAAGGGGAAAGGGGAAATGGAAAAGGGGGAATGGGGAAATGCGGAAATCGGAAAGGGAAAAGAGGGAAAATGCAGAAATGGAAAAGGGGAAAGAGGGAAAATGCAGAAATGGAAAAGAGGGAAAATGCAAAAATGGGAAAGAGGGAAATGCGGAAATGGAAAAGGGAAAAATGCAGAAATGGAAAAGAGAAAAGAGGGAAATGTGGAAATGGAAAAGAGAGAAATGCAAAATTGGGAAAGGGGGAAATGCAGAAATGGAAAAGGGGAAAGGGGAAATGGAAAAGGGAAAAATGCAGAAATGGGAATGGAAAAGGGAAAGGGGAAAAGAGGAAAATGCAGAAATGGAAAAGGGAAAAATGCAGAAATGGGAAAGGGAAAAAAGAGAAATACAGAAATGGAAAAGGAAAAAGAGAGAAATACAGAAATGGAAAGGGGGAAATGGGAAAGGGAAAAGAGAGAAATGTGGAAATGGAAAAGGGGAAAATGCAGAAATGGAAAAGGGAAAAGAGGGAAATGGAAAAGGGGAAAGGGGGAAATGCGAAATGGGGATGGAAAGGGGGAAAAGAGGGAAATGCGGGAAATGCGGAAATGGAAAGGAGGGAAATGCAGAAATGGGAAAGGGAAAAAAGAGAAATACAGAAATGGAAAAGGGAAAAATGCAGAAATGGAAAAGAGGAAAGAGGGAAATGGAAAAGGGGAAAGGGGAAATGCAGAAATGGAAAAGGGAAAAGAGGGAAACGCAGGAACGGGGATGGCAGCAGGGAAAATGCAGAAAAGGGAACAGGAAGGGGCAAGGGAAAAGAGGAAGACGCAGAGACGGGGATGGAAACGGGAGAGGGGGAAAGGGAAAGACCGGGAAAAGGAGAGGAGGAGGAGGAGGAGGAGGAGGAGGAGGAGGAGGAGGAGGAAGAGGAGGAGGAAGAGGAGGAGGAAGAGGAAGAGGAAGAGGAGGAGGAGGAGGAGGAAGGAAAGGACGCGGGAAAGCCTCCCCCGGTCCCGGGCGGCACTACAGCTCCCGGCACGCCCCGCGCGCCGGACTACAGCTCCCGGCAGGCCCCGCGCGGGCGGCCCGGCCTCGCCCCCGCTGGACTACTGCTCCCGTCGTGCCCCGCGGCTGCGCGCGGTGCCGGGCCGCGCCCGGGCGGCGCGGGGCGCGCTGGGAGCTGTAGGCCGCGCGGCTTCTGGGCGCGCGGAGGAGGGGCGGCGGGCCGAGCGGGCTTACCGGCGCGTCCTGCTCCCTTATCGGTGCCTCCTCGCCGTGGCAGCGCCTTCAGGCTCGGGGCGCTTGTAAAGGGAGGCGTCTCCGGGGAAAGCTCAAGCTCGAGGAGGGCGCGTGTGCCGCGGCCGCCGTTCGCCGTCTGGCGCCGGCCCACCGGGCCTCCGCCCACCTCGACATGTCCCCGAGTGCTCGGGACGGCGCGAGCGGCTGGGCGAGATCCTGGGAGTGCCCCGGGGCGAGCGGGCGAGCGGGCGACCTTCTCCCGCGGCACCGGACGGCAACAGCGGCGGCACCGCCCCGCCCGCCCCGCCCCGCCCGGGCGGCGCCCGCGGCCCGCGGCCCCATTGGCGGGAGCGCCCGTCAATCACCGCCACGCTCGCCTTTCATTGGCGGCCACCGACGCCGGTCCGCGCCGAGCCCGCGGCCCCGCCCACCGCGGGGGCGCTCGGCGCTGCCATTGGCCGGCGCGGACAAAGACGGCGGGAGCGCCTGTCAATCAGCGCGGGGCGGGGCGGGGCGCGGCGGAACGCTCCTCCCCCCGGAACTGCCGCGCGCGCGGCCGCGTTTCCCGGCGCTCCCCCGGAAGGGAGCCCTGAGGCGGCCGGACCGCGCGGGCGGGAGGCCGGAAGTGGCGGCGCCGCCATGGCGGCGCCCGGAGCGCCGGGGCCGGGCCCGGCCGCCGCCCCCGCCACGGTGCTGATGGCGGCCCGGGCCGAGCTGGCCGCGCCCTGCCGCCTCCTGCCCGCCTCCGCCGGCGCCGCGCTCCGCCTGCAGCTCAGCGTGCAACCGGGAGCCGACGGCCGGCGCCGCTTCCGCCTGGCGCTGCGGCCGGCGGAGGCGGGGGGCGGCGCGGTGAGGGGAAGGGGAGGGGGCGGGGGAGGGGCCCGCGGGGTCGCCCCGGGGGTCGGGGGTGGGGGGAGGGAGGGAGGGGGCGGGGCCTTCCCGGCCGGGCCCGGGGAAATGGGGCGGGGGGGGGGAGCGTCCCGACAGCACGGGAGAGTCCGGGAGAGTCCGGGAGAGTCCCGGGATTGTCCCCTGGGAGTGTCCGGGGAGTGTCCGGGAGTGTCCAGGAGAGTCCGGGAGTGTCCCGGGATTGGCCAGGGAGTGTCCGGGAGTGTCCCCTGGGAGTGTCCAGGAGAGTCCGGGAGAGTCCGGGAGTGTCCCCCGGGAGAGTCCCCTGGGAGTGTCCGGGATTGTCCCCCGGGAGAGTCCGGGAGAGTCCGGGATTGGCCCGGGATTGTCCGGGATTGTCCCCCGGGAGAGTCCGGGAGAGTCCGGGATTGGCCCGGGATTGTCCGGGAGTGTCCCCTGGGAGAGTCCGGGAGAGTCCCGGGATTGTCCCGGGAGAGTCCGGGGAGTGTCCGGGGAGTGTCCCCCGGGAGAGTCCGGGATTGGCCCGGGATTGTCCGGGAGTGTCCCATGGGAGTGTCCGGGAGAGTCCCGGGATTGTCCCGGGAGAGTCCGGGGAGTGTCCGGGGAGTGTCCCCCGGGAGAGTCCGGGATTGGCCCGGGATTGTCCGGGAGTGTCCCCTGGGAGTGTCCGGGAGAGTCCCGGGAGAGTCCGGAATTGGCCCGGGATTGTCCCCTGGGAGTGTCCGGGATTGTCCGGGAGAGTCCGGGATTGGCCCGGGAGAGTCCCCTGGGAGAGTCCGGGGAGTGTCCGGGAGTGTCCCGGGAGAGTCCGGGAGTGTCCCGGGAGTGTCCGGGGAGAGTCCGGGATTGTCCGGGAGTGTCCGGGAGAGTCCGGGAGAGTCCCGGGAGAGTCCGGGATTGGCCCGGGATTGTCCCCTGGGAGTGTCCGGGAGAGTCCGGGAGAGTCCCCTGGGAGTGTCCCATGGGAGTGTCCCATGGGAGTGTCCGGGATTGTCCCCCGGGAGAGTCCGGGAGTGTCCGGGATTGGCCCGGGATTGTCCGGGAGTGTCCCCTGGGAGAGTCCGGGAGAGTCCCGGGATTGTCCCGGGAGAGTCCGGGAGAGCCCTGGGAGTGTCCCCCGGGAGAGTCCGGGAGTGTCCGGGATTGTCCCCCGGGAGAGTCCGGGATTGTCCCGGGATTGTCCCCCGGGAGAGTCCGGGAGTGTCCGGGGAGTGTCCAGGAGAGTCCGGGATTGTCCCGGGAGTGTCCCATGGGAGTGTCCAGGAGTGTCCCGGGATTGTCCCGGGAGAGCCCGGGAGAGTCCCGGGATTGTCCGGGAGAGTCTGGGAGAGTCCGGGATTGTCCTATGGGAGTGTCCGGGAGTGTCCCATGGGAGTGTCCCATGGGAGTGTCCCATGGGAGTGTCCGGGAGTGTCCGGGAGAGTCCCGGGATTGTCCCGGGAGAGTCCGAGAGTGTCCCCTGGGAGCGTCCGGGAGTGTCCAGGAGAGTCCGGGATTGTCCCGGGATTGTCCCCCGGGAGAGTCCGGGATTGTCCGGGTCCAGGAGAGTCCGGGATTGTCCCGGGAGTGTCCCCTGGGAGTGTCCAGGAGTGTCCCGAGGTTGTCCCCCGGGATTGTCCCCTGGGAGAGCCCGGGAGTGTCCGGGAGTGTCCCGGGATTGTCCCCCGGGATTGTCTCACGGGATTGTCCCCCCGGGATTGTCCCCTGGGAGGGGCCGGGGGTCCCGGGGCGGTCCTGTGTCACCCCCGGCCAGGGACGGGGACACAGGGATGAGGACACGGGGACAGGGACAGGGACACGGGGATGGGGACACAGGAACGGGGACAGGGACATGGGGACGGGGACACGGGGACAGGGACACGGGGACAGGGACACGGGGACGGGGACACGGGGACGGGGACGGGAACACGCCCGTGAGGGGCTCGGGGCACCCCGAGAGTGACCAGGGCACCCCAAAGGTGTCCCAAAGAGTGACCAGGGACCCTCGGGGTGACCCCATGCTGACCCCACACCTGTCCCCATCTCTGTCCCCTCCTGTCCCATCCCTGTTCCCTCTGTCCTTGTCCCTTCCTGGCTCTGTCCCATCCCTGTCCCTGTCCCTGTCCCGTCCTTCTCCCTGTCCCCTGGTGTCCCCTCTGTCCCCTCTGTCCCCTGGTGTCCCCTCTTGTCCCCTGGTGTCCCCTGTGTCCCCTGGTGTCCCCTCTGTCCCCTGGTGTCCCCTGGTGTCCCCTGTGTCCCCTGGTGTCCCCTCTGTCCCCTGGTGTCCCCTGGTGTCCCCCGGTGTCCCCCGGTGTCCCCTGTGTCCCCTCTGTCCCCCTGTGTCCCCTGGTGTCCCCTCTTGTCCCCTGGTGTCCCCTGTGTCCCCAGCCCCTGGCAGAGTGTGACCTGCGGGACGTTTCCTACCGCCTGTGCGGCCCCGCCTGCCACGAGCTGCAGCTGCCAGCGCCGGGGACAGCGGGGACAGCGGGGACAGCGGGGACAGCAGGGACAGAGGGGACAGCGGGGACAGCGGGGACAGCGGGACAGGAGGCGGTGGCGCTGCGGTTCCCCGAGGAGCGCGAGGCCCAGCAGTGGTGGACGGTGCTGAGCAGCTCCCTCAGGGAGGCACGGAGAGGTGGGACTGGGGACACTGGGGACACTGGGGACACTGGGGACATTGGGGACACTGGGGACATTGGGGACATTGGGGACACTGGGGACATTGGGGACACTGGGGACATGGGGGACACTGGGGACATTGGGGACATTGGGGACATCGGGGACACTGGGGACATTGGGGACACTGGGGACATTGGGGACACTGAGGATACTGAGGATACTGAGGACACTGGGACACTGGGGACATTGGGACACTGGGGACACTGGGGACACTGAGGACATTGGGGACACCGGGGACATGGGGGACACTGGGGACACTGAGGACATTGGGGACACTGGGGACACTGGGGGACACTGGGGGACATTGGGGACACTGGGGACACTGGGGGACACTGGGGGACATTGGGGACACTGAGGACACTGGGGACACAGGGGACATGGGGGACATTGGGGCACTGGGGACATGGGGGACACTGGGGACATCGGGGACATTGGGGACACTGGGGACACAGGACAGGGACATGGGGACACTGGGGACATGGACAGGGCTGGGGACACAAGTCAGAACACAGGGACATGGGAGATGGGGACGGGGACATTGGAGAGACAGGGACACGTGGGGACAGGGCTGGGGGGACAGCCAAGGTGGTGGCCTGGGGACACGGGGCTGGGGACAGGGACACGGGGATGGGGACACGGGGATGGGGACACGGGGATGGGGACAGGGACAAGGGGATGGGGACACGGGGATGGGGATGGGGACACGGGGGTGGGGACTGGGATGGGGACACGGGGGTGGGGACACAGGGATGGGGACAGGGACACGGGGGTGGGGACAGGGACATGGGGATGGGGACACGGGGGTGGGGACACGGGGATGGGGACACGGGGATGGGGACAGGGACACGGGGATCGGGACACAGGGATGGGGACAGGGACACGGGGATGGGGACACGGGGATGGGGACACGGGGATGGGGACAGGGACACGGGGATGGGGACACAGGGATGGGGACAGGGACACGGGGATGGGGACACGGGGCTGGGGATGGGGACACGGGGATGGGGACATGGGGATGGGGACACGGGGCTGGGACCATGGCCAGGCAGTGACATGGGGACAGGGCAGGGGACACGGGGCTGGGGACAGGGACACGGGGATGGGGACAGGGACACGGGGATGGGGATGGGGACAGGGACACGGAGATGGGGACACGGGGGTGGGGACAGGGACACGGGGACAGGGACACAGGGCTAGGGACACTGTGCTGGGGACAGGGACGCGGCACAGGGTGACATCCCAGCCGCACGTGCCAGGCAGAGCCGGCCACTCGGGGTGACCCCCGAGGGTCACGGGTGTCCCCTGCTGCTGTCCCCGTGTCCCCTGGCGGGGCTGGCTGTCCCGGGAGGTGACGGCAGGGACAGCGGTGACAGCCCCGTCCCCGCCGTGCTCCCGCAGCCGCCGAGGGCGACACGGGGACATCGTCTCCGGTGCCACCCGCGGGGACATCTCCGGTGCCACCCGCCGAGGGTCCCGAGCCGGACGCGGAGGAGGAGCAGGTCCTGGAGCTGGCCCAGACAGGTGACCCGGGGGGTGGGACACGCCAGGGCCACCCCGGCCTGTCCCCAAGTGCCACCGGCGCAGGGATGGGGGGGACAGCCCTTCCCGGGGGGATGTTCCCTGAAATCCCACTGGAACCGCCCCTGGGGTCACCTCCTGTCCCCACGGCGTCCCCACGGCGTCCCCACGGCGTCCCCACGGCGTCCCCGGGCTGGGACAGTCCTGCCCCGGGGGCTGGGGGTGCCACCCCTGGTGTCCCCCGTGTGTCCCCATTCCCGCTCTGAGGGGCTGTGGGTGTCACCCCCCGTGTCCCCCGTGTCCCTGTGTGTCCCCATTCCCGCTCTGGGTGCCATCCCTGTGTCCCTGGTGTCCCTGGTGTCCCCGTGTGTCCCCGTGTGTCCCCATGTGTCCCCATTCCCGCTCGGGTGCCACCCCGGTGTCCCCGTGTGTCCTCGATCCCGCTCCGGGTGCCACCCCGGTGTCCCTGTGTGTCCCCGTGTGTCCCCGTGTGTCCCCATTCCTGCTCCGGGTGCCACCCCGGTGTCCCCGTGTGTCCCCAGGTGTCCCCGTGTGTCCCTGTTCCCGCTCGGGTGCCACCCCGGTGTCCCCGTGTGTCCCTGTGTGTCCCCGTTCCCACTCCGGGCGCCACCCCGGTGTCCCTGTGTGTCCCCGTGTGTCCCCTTGTGTCCCCATTCCCGCTCCGGGTGCCACCCCGGTGTCCCCGGTGTCCCCGTGTGTCCCCCGTGTGTCCCCGTTCCCGCTGGGTGCCACCCCGGTGTCCCCATGTGTCCCCGTGTGTCCCCATTCCCGCTCGGGTGCCACCCCGGTGTCCCCGGTGTCCCCGTGTGTCCCCGTGTGTCCCCATTCCCGCTCCAGGTGCCACCCCGGTGTCCCCGTGTGTCCCCCGTGTGTCCCCGGGTGTCCCCGTGTGTCCCCGTTCCTGCTCCGGGTGCCACCCCGGTGTCCTCGTGTGTCCCCGTGTGTCCCCGTTCCCGCTCGGGTGCCGCCCCGGTGTCCCCGTGTGTCCCCGGGTGTCCCCGGGTGTCCCCGTTCCCGCTCCGGGTGCCACCCCGGTGTCCCTGTGTGTCCCCGTGTGTCCCCGTGTGTCCCCGTTCCCGCTCCGGGTGCCACCCCGGTGTCCCTGGGTGCCACCCCGGTGTCCCCGTGTGTCCCCGTGTGTCCCCGTGTGTCCCCGTTCCCACTCCGGGTGCCACCCCGGTGTCCCCGGGTGCCACCCCGGTGTCCCCGTGTGTCCCCGTGTGTCCCCGTGTGTCCCCGTTCCCACTCCGGGTGCCACCCCGGTGTCCCCGGGTGCCACCCCGTTGTCCCCGTGTGTCCCCGTTCCCGCTCCGGGTGCCACCCCGGTGTCCCCGGGTGCCACCCCGGTGTCCCCGTGTGTCCCCATTCCCGCTCCGGGTGCCACCCCGGTGTCCCCAGGTGCCACCCCGGTGTCCCCGTGTGTCCCCATTCCTGCTCCCGGTGCCACCCCGGTGTCCCCGGTGTCCCCGTGTGTCCCCATTCCCGCTCCGGGTGCCACCCCGGTGTCCCCGTGTGTCCCCGTGTGTCCCCGTGTGTCCCCATTCCCGCTCCGGGTGCCACCCCGGTGTCCCCGTGTGTCCCCGTGTGTCCCCGTTCCCACTCCAGGTGCCACCCCGGTGTCCCCGTGTGTCCCCGTTCCCGCTCCGGGTGCCACCCCGGTGTCCCCGTGTGTCCCCAGAGGAGCTGGCCCTGCAGCTGGCCGAGGCGGTGGCGCTCGGGGACGCGGCGGCGGCGGCGCAGAGCGCGGCGGCGCTGGCCCGGCGGCACGCGGAGCTGAGCGTGCGCCTGCGGGAGAGGGAGCGCGCCGGGGCCGACATCAGGTGGGGA
>NW_027099718.1:0-16000 GCF_031753505.1 Anomalospiza imberbis | reverse complement strand
ATTGGAGACCTTGGGGATATTGGGGACACTGGGGACATTGGGGGATTGAGGACATTGGGGACACTTGAGAACGTTGGGGACACTGGGGTCAGGACCTGTACGGGCAGGTGGCACAGGCCACCATGGTGGACGAGGGAGGTGGGTGGCACCTCTGGGGACATTGGGGACATCGGGAGGGATTTGGGTTATTGGAGACCTTGGGGATATTGGGGACACTGGGGACATTGGGGACGCTGGGGGGGTTGGGGACATTGGGCCACAAAAGATCTTGAAGGACACTGGGGACACGGAGAACGTTGGGGACACGGAGAACGTTGGGGACGTCGGGGCCGTCCCAGCCGTCGCCGAGCCCCCGCCGTGTGTCCCCAGAGGTGCCAGCGCTGGGCGGGGACGGCTCGGAGGGTGACAGCGGCGGTGGCAGCCCCGAGGGCGCGTCCCCGGGCGCGTCCCCGAGCGACCTGCGCTTCCACCGGCTGCACGGCGCCAACGCCGTCATCACCAACGGCGGCCGCACGGCGCTGCGCCAGAACTGCCGCTCCGAGTTCAACGACGCCATCGTCATCTCCAACCGGTGAGCGGCGCGAAGAGCGCGAAATCGGCAAAAAAAATCCCGAAAGGAATCCGCCCGGCCACCGCGAAATGGTGAAATCCCAACAAAACCCTTTAAAATCCCAAAAAAAAAACTGTTAAAATCCCAAAAAACCCCGTTAAAATCCCAAAAAAACTCATTAAAATCCAAAAAAAAACCCCGTTAAAATAAAAAAACCCGTTAAAATCCAAAAAGCCCCTTTAAAATCCAAAAAAAAGCCAGTTTAAAAAAAAACCTTTAAAGTCCCAAAAAAACTCATTAAAATAAAAAAAAACCCAGTTAAAATAAAAAAAAATCACCTCAGTTAAAATCCAAAAAAAACCCCGTTGAAATCCAAAGAAACCCCGTTAAAATAAAAAAAAAACCCGTTAACATCAAAAAAACCCCTTTAAAATCCGAAAAAAACCCCTTTAAAATCCAAAAAAAAGCCTGTTAAAATCCAAAAAAAACCCGTTAAAATAAAAATATACCTGTTAAAGTCTGAATAAACCCTGTTAAAATCCTAAAAAGCCCCGTTAAAATCCCAAAAAAACCCCGTTAAAACCTCAAAAAACCCCGTTAAAATCCCAAAAAACCCCGTTAAAATCCAAAAGACCCCGTTTAAAATCCAAAAAAAAACCCTTTAAAATAAAAGAACCCCGTTACAATCCCAAAAAACCCCGTTAAAATCCCAAAAAACCCCGTTAAAATCCAAGTAAAACCCGTTAAAATCTCAAAAAACCCCGTTAAAATCCAAAAAAACCCTTTAAAATCCCAAAAAACCCTGTTAAAATCCCAAAAAACCCCGTTAAAAACCCCAAAAAACACCGTTAAAAACCCCAAAAAACCCCGTTAAAATCCAAGTAAAACCTGTTAAAACCCCAAAAAAACCCCGTTAAAATCCCAAACAAACCCGTTAAAATCCCAAAAAAACCCGTTAAAATCCCAAAAAAACCCGTTAAAATCCAAAAAAACCCGTTAAAATCCAAAAAACCCCGTTAAAATCTCAAAAAACCCCGTTAAAATCCCAAAAAACCCCATTAAAATCCCAAAAACCCCGTTAAAATCTCAAAAAATCCCCGTTAAAATCCCAAAAATCCCCATTAAAATCCAAGTAAAACCTGTTAAAATCCCGAAAAACCCGTTTAAAACCCCAAAAACCCCGTTAAAACCCCAAAAAAACACGTTAAAATCCCAAAAAAACCCCGTTAAAATCCAAGTAAAACCTGTTAAAACCCAAAAAAACCCCGTTAAAATCCCAAAAACCCCCTTTAAAATCCAAGTAAATCCCGTTAAAATCCCAAAAAACCCGTTAAAATCCCAAAAAACCCCGTTAAAATCCCAAAAAACCCCGTTAAAATCCCCCAATCCCACCTCAAACCCAACCATTCCCTGGTTTTTGGGTGTGCCCTTTTGGGGGTTATTTCCCTGGTTTTGGGGTGTCCCATTTTTGGGGTGTCCCATTTTTGGGGTGTCTCGTTTTTGGGGTCGTTTCCCCATTTTTGGGGTGTCCCATTTTTGGGATGTCCCGTTTTTGGGGTGTCCCTTTTTGGGGTAATTTCCCCATTTTTGGGGTATCCCATTTTTGGGGTGTCCCATTTTTGGGGTGTCCCATTTTTGGGATGTCCAATTTTTGGGGTGTCCCGTTTTTGGGACGTCCCATTTTTGGGATGTCCCGTTTTTGGGGTATCCCATTTTTGGGGCGTCCCATTTTTGGGACGTCCCGTTTTTGGGACGTCCCATTTTTGGGATGTCCCGTTTTTGGGGGTGTTCCTTTTTTGGGGTAATTTCCCCATTTTTGGGATGTCCCATTTTGGGGTGTCCCATTTTTGGGGTGTCCCATTTTTGGGACGTCCCGTTTTTGGGGTGTCCCGTTTTTGGGATGTCCCATTTTTGGGATGTCCCGTTTTTGGGGTGTCCCTTTTTTGGGGTCATTTCCCCATTTTTGGGATGTCCCATTTTTGGGATGTCCAATTTTTGGGGTGTCCCGTTTTTGGGATGTCCCGTTTTTGGGGTGTCCCGTTTTTGGGGTGTCCCGTTTTTGGGACGTCCCATTTTTGGGATGTCCCGTTTTTGGGGTGTCCCGTTTTTGGGGTGTCCCGTTTTTGGGATGTCCCATTTTTGGGATGTCCCGTTTTTGGGACGTCCCATTTTTGGGGTGTCCCGTTTTTGGGGTGTCCCGTTTATGGGGTCATTTCCTCACTTTTGGGGTGTCCCGTTTTTGGGGTCATTTCCCCACTTTTGGGGTGTCCCATTTTGGGGTGTCCCGTTTTTGGGACGTCCCATTTTTGGGATGTCCCATTTTTGGGATGTCCCATTTTTGGGGTGTCCCATTTTTGGGACGTCCCGTTTTTGGGGTGTCCCATTTTTGGGGTCATTTCCCCGTTTTTGGGGTGTCCCGTTTTTGGGATGTCCCATTTTTGGGTTGTCCCGTTTTTGGGGTGTCCCATTTTGGGATGTCCCATTTTTGGGTGTCCCATTTTTGGGATGTCCCGTTTTTGGGGTGTCCCATTTTTGGGTGTCCCATTTTTGGGATGTCCCATTTTTGGGGTGTCCCATTTTTGGGGTGTCCCGTTTTTGGGGTGTCCCTTTTTTGGGGTGTCCCATTTTTGGGGTGTCCCATTTTTGGGGTGTCCCGTTTTTGGGGTGTCCCGTTTTTGGGATGTCCCATTTTTGGGATGTCCCGTTTTTGGGATGTCCCGTTTTTGGGGTGTCCCGTTTTTGGGGTGTCCCATTTTTGGGGTGTCCCGTTTTTGGGGTGTCCCGTTTTTGGGGTCCTTTCCTCACTTTTGGGGTGTCCGGTTTTTGGGGTGCAGGGCCCTGCGGGACGGGGAGCTGTTCGAGATCGTCATCCAGAAGATGGTGGATCGATGGTCGGGGTCCATCGAGGCCGGTGAGGGGACACGGGCGACACTGGGGGACATCAGGGGGACACTGGGGATGTTTGGGGACAGTGGGGGGATTGGGGACATTGGGGGGACATCGGGGACACTGGGGGACATTGGGGGACATTGGGGACATCGAGGACATCAGGGGGACATTGGGGACATTGGGGACATTGGGGACATCGAGGACATCAGGGGGACATTGGGGGACATTGGGGACATCAGGGGGACATTGGGGACATTGGGGACATTGGGGGACATTTGTGGACATCAGGGGAACATCGGGGACACTGGGGGACATTTGGGGACATTGGGGACATTGGGGATGTTTAGGGACATCAGGGGGACATCGGGGACATCAGGGGGACATCGGGGACATTGGAGACATTGGGGGACATCGGGACATTGGGACATGAGGACATGGGGGACATTGGGGATGTTTGGGGACATTGGGACACGAGGACATGGGGGACACTGGGGGACATTTGTGGACATCAGGGGGACATCGGGGACACTGAGGGACATTTGGGGACATCGGGGATGTTTGGGGACATCAGGGGGACATCGGGGACATTGGGGACATTGGGGGACATTGGGACATGAGGACACGGGGGACACTGGGGACATTTTTGGACATCAGGGGACATCGGGGACATTGGGGACATTGGGGGGACATTGGAGATGTTTGGGGACATTGGGACATGAGGACATGGGGGACACTGGGGGACATCGAGGACATCAGGGGGACATCGGGGACACTGAGGGACATTTGGGGACATCAGGGACGTTTGGGGACATCAGGGGACATCGGGGACATTGGGGACATTGGGGGGACATTGGGGATGTTTGGGGACATTGGGACACGAGGACATGGGGGACACTGCGGGACATCGAGGACACCAGAGGGACATCGGGGACATTGGGGGACATTTGGGGACATCAGGGATGTTTGGGGACGTTGAGGGACACTGGGACATGAGGACATGGGGGACACTGGGGACATTGAGGGACATCTGTGGACATCGGGGGGACATCGGGGACATTTGGGGACATCAGGGATGTTAGGGGACATTAGGGGACATTGGGGGGACACTGGGGACATTGGGGGGACATTGGGGATGTTTGGGGACACTGGGACACGAGGACATGGGGGACACTGGGGGACATTTTTGGACATCAGGAACGTTTGGGGACATTGGGGGACACTGGGGACGTTGGGGAACCTTGGGGACATTGGGGGACATTTGTGGACATCAGGGGGACATCGGAGACATCGAGGACATCAGGGAGACATTGGGGGGACACCGGGGGACATTGGGGGGACACACAGGTGACCGAGGTGTCCCCGTGTCCCCCCAGGTGTCACCGCCATCCGCCCCGAGGACCTGGAGTTCCCCAACACCATGACGGACATCGACTACGACACCTGGATGCTCAGGTGGGGCAACCTGGGGGCCACCAATGTCCCCAAGGGGCCACCTGGGGGCCACCAATGTCCCCAAGGGGCCGCCTGGGGGCCACCAATGTCCCCAAGGGGCCACCTGGGGGCCACCAATGTCCCCAAGGGGCCACCTGGGTCACCTGGGGGCCACCAATGTCCCCAAGGGGCCGCCTGGGGGCCACCAATGTCCCCAAGGGGCCGCCTGGGACACCTGGGGGCCACCAATGTCCCCAAGGGGCCGCCTGGGGGCCACCAATGTCCCCAAGGGGCCGCCTGGGTCACCTGGGTCACCAATGTCCCCAAGGGGCCGCCTGGGCCACCTGGGGGTCTCTGTCCTGGGTGTCCCCAAGGGGTCACTGCTGTCCCCAAGGGTCCCCGATTGTCCCCAAGGGTCCCCAATGTCCCCAATGTCCCCAGTGTCCCCATGGCTGTGTCCGGGCTGTGTCCCCACGGTGTCCCCAATGTCCCCAATGTCCCCAATGTCCCCAATGTCCCCATGGCTGTGTCAGGGCTGTGTCCCCATGGTGTCCCCAATGTCCCCAATGTCCCCATGGCTGTGTCAGGGCTGTGTCCCCATGGTGTCCCCAATGTCCCCAATGTCCCCATGGCTGTGTCCGGGCTGTGTCCCCATGGTGTCCTCAATGTCCTCAATGTCCCCAGTGTCCCCAGTGTCCCCAGGGCTGTGTCAGGGCTGTGTCCTCACGGTGTCCCCAATGTCCCCTGTGTCCCCAGTGTCCCCAGGGCTGTGTCTCCACGATGTCCCCAATGTCCCCATGGTGTCCCCAGTGTCCCTAGGGCTGTGTCAGGGCCGTGTCCCCACGGTGTCCCCACGATGTCCCCAATGTCCCCGTGTCCCCGTAGTGGCACTGCCATCATGCAGGACGGGAACACCATGCGGAACAACTACGCCTGTGACCTGTCCCCAATGTCCCCAATGTCCCCAGTGTCCCCAGGGCTGTGTCAGGGCCGTGTCCCCACGGTGTCCCCAATGTCCCCAGTGTCCCCAGTGTCCCCAGGGCTGTGTCAGGGCCGTGTCCCCACGGTGTCCCCAATGTCCCCAATGTCCCCAGGGCTGTGTCAGGGCAGTGTCCCCAATGTCCCCAATGTCCCCAGTGTCCCCAATGTCCCCAATGTCCCCAGTGTCCCCAGGGCTGTGTCAGGGCCGTGTCCCCACGGTGTCCCCAATGTCCCCAATGTCCCCAGGGCTGTGTCAGGGCCGTGTCCCCAATGTCCCCAATGTCCCCAGTGTCCCCAGGGCTGTGTCAGGGCCATGTCCCCGTGTCCCCATGGTGTCCCCAATGTCCCCAATGTCCCCGGTGTCCCCAGGGCTGTGTCAGGGCCGTGTCCCCACATCCCCACGGTGTCCCCAATGTCCCCAGTGTCCCCAGGGCTGTGTCAGGGCAGTGTCCCCACGATGTCCCCAATGTCCCCAGTGTCCCCATGGCTGTGTCCGGGCTGTGTCCCCACGATGTCCCCAATGTCCCCAATGTCCCCAGGGCTGTGTCAGGGCAGTGTCCTCACGGTGTCCCCAATGTCCCCAATGTCCCCAATGTCCCCATGGCTGTGTCCGGGCTGTGTCCCCATGGTGTCCTCAATGTCCTCAATGTCCCCAGTGTCCCCAGTGTCCCCAGGGCTGTGTCAGGGCAGTGTCCTCACGATGTCCCCAATGTCCCCAATGTCCCCAGGGCTGTGTCAGGGCAGTGTCCCCAATGTCCCCAATGTCCCCAGTGTCCCCAGGGCTGTGTCAGGGCCATGTCCCCGTGTCCCCACGGTGTCCCCAATGTCCCCAGTGTCCCAAGGGCTGTGTCAGGGCTGTGTCAGGGCCGTGTCCCCACGGTGTCCCCAATGTCCCCGTGTCCCCGCAGTGGCACCGCCATCATGCAGGACGGGAACACCATGCGGAACAACTACGGCTGTGACCTGGACGCGCTGGGCACGGGCGCGCGCATCGGCATGATGCGCACGGGGGGGAGGGGACCTGCGCTACTTCATCGACGGCACCGACCAGGGCGTGGCCTGCTCGGGGCTGCCACCAGGTACGGGGACAGCGGGGACACCGGGGGTGATGGGGACATCGGGGACACCGGGGGTGATGAGGACACCGGGGACACCAGGGACATTGGGGACACCGGGGACATTGGGGACACTGGGGACACCGGGGGTGATGGGGACATTGGGGACACCGGGGACACCGGGGGTGGTGGGGACATTGGGGACACCGGGGGTGCTGGGGACACTGGGGGTGATGGGGACATTGGGGACACCGGGGACACCGGGGGTGCTGGGGACACTGGGGACACCGGGTACACCGGGGGTGCTGGGGACATTGGGGACACCGGGGGTGCTGGGGACATTGGGGGTGATGGGGACATTGGGGACACCGGGGGTGCTGGGGACATCGGGGACACCAGGGACACCAGGGACACCAGGGGTGATGGGGACATTGGGGACACCGGGGGTGCTGGGGACATTGGGGGTGATGGGGACATTGGGGACACCGGGGGTGCTGGGGACACCAGGGACATTGGGGGTGATGGGGACATTGGGGACACCGGGGGTGCTGGGGACATCGAGGACATTGGGGACACTGGGGACACCGGGACATTGGGGACACCAGGGACACTGGGGACATTGGGGACACTGGGGACACCAGGGACACTGGGGACACCAGGGACACCGGGGACATTGGGGACACTGGGGACACCAGGGACACTGGGGACACCAGGGACACCGGGACATTGGGGACACCAGGGACACCGGGGACACCGGGGACATTGGGGACACCAGGGACACCGGGACATTGGGGACACCAGGGACACCGGGGACACTGGGGACACCGGGGACATTGGGGACACCAGGGACACCGGGACATTGGGGACACCAGGGACACCGGGGACATTGGGGACACTGGGGACACCAGGACATTGGGGGTGATGGGGACACCGGGGACATTGGGGACATTGGGGTGATGGGGACATTGGGGGATGTTGGGGGGCACGAGGGTGGTGGCACTGAGGTGACACAGGTGTCCTTGAGGTGACACGTGTGACAACAGTCAGGTGGCAGGTGACACCTGCGTCCCCAGAGGTGTACGCCGTGGTGGCACTGAGGTGACCCAGGTGACACTGAGGTGACCCAGGTGACACAGGTGACACTGAGGTGACCCAGGTGACCCTGAGGTGACCCAGGTGTCCCGTGTCCCCAGAGGTGTACGCCGTGGTGGACCTCTATGGTCAGTGTGTCCAGGTGACACTGAGGTGACACAGGTGTCACTGAGGTGACACTGAGGTGACCCAGGTGACACTGAGGTGACACTGAGGTGACACAGGTGACACTGAGGTGACACCGAGGTGACACAGGTGACCCAGGTGACACCAAGGTGACCCAGGTGACCCTGAGGTGACACTGAGGTGACCCAGGTGTCCCGTGTCCCCAGAGGTGTACGCCGTGGTGGACCTCTATGGTCAGTGTGTCCAGGTGACACTGAGGTGACCCAGGTGACCCAGGTGACACTGAGGTGACCCAGGTGACCCTGAGGTGACCCAGGTGACACAGGTGACACTGAGGTGACCCAGGTGTCCCGTGTCCCCAGAGGTGTACGCCGTGGTGGACCTCTATGGTCAGTGTGTCCAGGTGACACTGAGGTGACCCAGGTGACCCAGGTGACCCAGGTGACACTGAGGTGACCCAGGTGACCCAGGTGACCCAGGTGACCCTGAGGTGACACTGAGGTGACCCAGGTGACCCTGAGGTGACCCAGGTGTCCCGTGTCCCCAGAGGTGTACGCCGTGGTGGACCTCTATGGTCAGTGTGTCCAGGTGACACTGAGGTGACCCAGGTGTCACTGAGGTGACACTGAGGTGACACAGGTGACCCAGGTGACCCAGGTGACACTGAGGTGACCCAGGTGACCCTGAGGTGACCCAGGTGACCCTGAGGTGACACTGAGGTGACCCTGAGGTGACCCTGAGGTGACCCAGGTGTCCCGTGTCCCCAGAGGTGTACGCCGTGGTGGACCTCTATGGTCAGTGTGTCCAGGTGTCACTGAGGTGACCCAGGTGACCCTGAGGTGTCACTGAGGTGACCCAGGTGACCCTGAGGTGACCCAGGTGTCCCATGTCCCCAGAGGTGTACGCCGTGGTGGACCTCTATGGTCAGTGTGTCCAGGTGACACTGAGGTGACCCAGGTGTCACTGAGGTGACCCAGGTGACCCAGGTGACCCTGAGGTGACCCTGAGGTGACCCAGGTGTCCCGTGTCCCCAGAGGTGTACGCCGTGGTGGACCTCTATGGTCAGTGTGTCCAGGTGTCCCTGAGGTGACACAGGTGACACTGAGGTGACACTGAGGTGACACAGGTGACACAGGTGACCCTGAGGTGACACAGGTGACCCAGGTGACACTGAGGTGACCCTGAGGTGACACAGGTGACACTGAGGTGACCCAGGTGACCCTGAGGTGACACTGAGGTGACCCAGGTGACACAGGTGACACTGAGGTGACCCAGGTGTCCCGTGTCCCCAGAGGTGTACGCCGTGGTGGACCTCTATGGTCAGTGTGTCCAGGTGACACTGAGGTGACCCAGGTGACCCTGAGGTGACACTGAGGTGACCCTGAGGTGACACAGGTGACCCAGGTGACCCAGGTGACCCTGAGGTGACCCAGGTGTCCCGTGTCCCCAGAGGTGTACGCCGTGGTGGACCTCTATGGTCAGTGTGTCCAGGTGACCCTGAGGTGACCCAGGTGACCCAGGTGACACTGAGGTGACCCAGGTGACCCTGAGGTGACCCAGGTGTCCCGTGTCCCCAGAGGTGTACGCTGTGGTGGACCTCTATGGTCAGTGTGTCCAGGTGACCCTGAGGTGACCCAGGTGACACAGGTGACACTGAGGTGACCCAGGTGACACCGAGGTGACACAGGTGACCCTGAGGTGACCCTGAGGTGACCCAGGTGTCCCGTGTCCCCAGAGGTGTACGCCGTGGTGGACCTCTATGGTCAGTGTGTCCAGGTGACACTGAGGTGACCCAGGTGTCACTGAGGTGACCCAGGTGTCCCGTGTCCCCAGAGGTGTACGCCGTGGTGGACCTCTATGGTCAGTGTGTCCAGGTGACACTGAGGTGACCCAGGTGACCCTGAGGTGACCCAGGTGTCCCGTGTCCCCAGAGGTGTACGCCGTGGTGGACCTCTATGGTCAGTGTGTCCAGGTGTCGCTGACCGGCGCCTCCGGCCCCGCCGACAACAGCCACAGCCCGGGGGCGGGGCCCGACAAAGCCCCGCCCCCTTCGCCAGGTACGGACTGGGGGGAACTGGGGGGAGTGGTTTATACTGGGATGGACTGGTTTATACTGGGATGGACTGGGTTGTACTGGGTTGTACTGGGATGGACTGGTTTGTACTAGTTTATACTGGGTTATACTGGGATGGAGTGGTTTATAGTAGGTTATACTGGTTTATACTGGTTTATACTGGGATGGACTGGGTTATACTGGGTTATTCTGGTTTATACTGGGTCATGCTGGTTTATACTGGGTTATACTGGGATGGACTGGGTTATACTGGTTTATGCTGTTTTATACTGGTTTATTCTGGTTTATATTGGGTTGTACTGGGTTATACTGGTATATACTGTGTTATATTGGGATGGCCTGGTTTGTACTAGTTTATACTGGTTTATACTGGGTTATACTGGTTTATATTGGTTTATTCTGGGATGGACTGGTTTATACTGTTCTGTATTGGATTATACTGGTTTATATTGGGTTATACTGGTTTATAGTGGGATGGATTGGTTTATACTGGGTTATACTGGTTTATACTGGGTTATACTGGGAGTACTGGAAGGTGCCTCCCCCATGTCCCTGGCCCCCTTGCTAACCCCACCCCACTGACCACACCCACTGACCACACCCATTGACCACACCCCTGACCACACCCATCGACCACACCCCTGACCACACCCATTGACCACACCCTGTCCATTGACCACAGCACTGAGCACTGAACCTTCCCTTATGCCACACCACTGACCACACTGACCACAGTGACCACAGTGACCACACTGACCACACTGACCACACTGACCACTGACCACAGTGACCACTGACCACACTGACCACACTGACCACTGACCACAGTGACCACAGACCACAGTGACCACTGACCACACTGACCACACTGACCACTGACCACAGTGACCACTGACCACTGACCACAGTGACCACTGACCACACTGACCACTGACCACTGACCACAGTGACCACTGACCACTGACCACACTGACCACTGACCACTGACCACAGTGACCACTGACCACACTGACCACTGACCACTGACCACAGTGACCACTGACCACTGACCACACTGACCACTGACCACACTGACCACACTGACCACTGACCACTGACCACAGTGACCACTGACCACACTGACCACACTGACCACAGTGACCACAGTGACCACTGACCACACTGACCACACTGACCACTGACCACACTGACCACACTGACCACTGACCACAGTGACCACGCTGACCACACTGACCACTGACCACAGTGACCACTGACCACACTGACCACTGACCACACTGACCACACTGACCACTGACCACAGTGACCACACTGACCACTGACCACACTGACCACACTGACCACAGTGACCACGCTGACCACACTGACCACTGACCACAGTGACCACTGACCACACTGACCACTGACCACACTGACCACTGACCGCTGCCCCCCACTGCCCCCTGCCCACTCTGACCACACTGACCGCTGCCCCCTGCCCACTCTGACCACACTGACCACTGCCCCCTGCCCACTCTGACCTCGCTGACCGCTGACCGCTGGCTGTGTCCGCAGCGCCGGGGCCGTGCCAGCGCTTCCACGGCCGCTGTGGCCAGAACGTGGCGTTGGCGGCCGAGGGCCTGGGCGCGGCGCGCGTGGCCGGCTACTGCCACGGGCTGGTCTTCAGCCGCTCGCACCTGCGGCCAGGAGAGCTCTTCGAGGTGGGCGGGGCCACGGGGCCACGCCCACAAATGGGCGTGGTCACCTGACGGGGGGCAGGGTGGGGTGGGAATAGGGCGCTGTCGCTTTAAGGGAATGGGTGTGGCCAATGTGGGTGGGGCCTAAATGGGTGGGGTGATGGACATGCCCATGGGTGGGCGGGGTTACCTGGGGAAGCCACACCCTGGGGAGGGGCAGGAAAAGGGTGCTGTCTCTTTAAGAGAATGGGTGTGGCCATTGTGGGTGGGGCATGGGGATAAGCCACACCCCTAGTTGGGAAGCCCCGCCCCCCAGCGCGATTGAAACCCTCCCAGGTGAGTTCTGGGCTCACCTGTGCCCCACCCCTGCTCAGGTGTGTTCAGGGATAAGCCCCGCCCCTGCTCAGGTGTGTTCAGGGATAAGCCCCGCCCCCGTCCAGGTGTGTTCAGGGATAAGCCCCACCCCTGCTCAGGTGTGTTCAGGGATAAGCCCCGCCCCTATCCAGGTGTATTCAGGGATAAGCCCCGCCCCTATCCAGGTGTGTTCAGGGATAAGCCCCGCCCCTGTCCAGGTGTGTTCAGGGTCCTCCCTTCACCCTCACCTGTCCCAGGTGTGTCCCAGCCTCACCTGTCCCTGTCTCACCTGTCCCGGTGTGCATCGCCCTGGCCGAGCGGTGGGCGGGGTCTCTGTGGGCGGGGCAGAGTCAGGGTGTCCCCAGGTGTGTCCAGGGTGTGGCCAGTGGGTGTGGCCAGTGGGTGTGGCCAGTGGGTGTGGCCAGTGGGTGTGGTCAATGTCCCAGGTGTGTCCCAGCCTCACCTGTCCCTGTCTCACCTGTCCAGGTGCGCATCGAGGCGCTGGACGAGCGGTGGGCGGGGTCTCTGCGGGTGGGGCTGACGGCCCTGCCCCCCCCCGGGCCCCCCGCCCTGCCCCCCTCCCTGCTGGACCTGCCGGCCCCGCCCACCTGGGCCGTGACCGGGGCCGAGGTGCGGCACAACGGCGCCCAGGTGCGGCACAACTACGGCGTCAGCCTGGACAGACTGACGGTCAGTGCCTCACCTGCGCTCACCTGGGGGGGTTTGGGGTCACCTGGAGGGGATTTGGGGTCACCTGGAGGGGGTTTGGGGTCACCTGGGCAGAATTTGGGGTCACCTGGAGGGGATTTGGGGTCACTTGGGGGGGATTTGGGGTCACCTGGAGGGGGTTTGGGGTCACCTGGAGGGGGTTTGGGGTCACCTGGGCAGGATTTGGGGTCACCTGGGCAGGGTTTGGGGTCACCTGGGGGGGGTTTGGGGTCACCTGGGGGGGTTTGGGGTCACCTGGGGGGGATTTGGGGTCACCTGGAGGGGATTTGGGGTCACCTGGGGGGGGTTTGGGGTCACCTGGGGGGGGTTTGGGGTCACCTGGGGGGGATTTGGGGTCACCTGGCGGGGGTTTGGGGTCACCTGGGGGGGTTTGGGGTCACCTGGAGGGGATTTGGGGTCCCCTGGGCTCACCTGGGGGGGATTTGGGGTCACCTGGGGGGATTTGGGGTCACCTGGGGGGGTTGGGGTCACCTGGAGGGGATTTGGGGTCACCTGGAGGGGTTTTGGGATAACCTGGGGGGGTTTGGGGTCACCTGGGGGGGATTTGGGGTCACCTGGAGGGGATTTTGGGTCACCTGGAGGGGATTTGGGGTCACCTGGGAGGGATTTGAGGGTACCTGGGCAGGGTTTGGGGTCACTTGGGGGGGATTTGGGGTCACCTGGGCAGAGTTTGGGGTCACCTGGGGGGGTTTGGGGTCACCTGGAGGGGATTTGGGGTCACCTGGGGGGGGTTTGGGGTCACCTGGGGGGGGTTTGGGGTCACCTGGGGGGGGGTTTGGGGTCACCTGGAGGGGGTTTGGGGTCACCTGGGGGGGTTTTGGGGTCACCTGGGGGGGATTTGGGGTCACCTGGAGGGGATTTGGGGTCACCTGGGGGGATTTTGGGTCACCTGGGGGGGGGTTGGGGTCACCTGGAGGGGATTTGGGGTCACCTGGGGGGGGTTTGGGGTCACCTGGGGGGGGGTTTTGGGGTCACCTGGAGGGGGGTTTGGGGTCACCTGGGGGGGTTTGGGGTCACCTGGGGGGGGTTTGGGGTCACCTGGAGAGGATTTGGGGTCACCTGGGGGGGGTTGGGGTCACCTGGGCAGGATTTGGGGTCACCTGGGGGGGTTGGGGTCACCTGGAGGGGATTTGGGGTCACCTGGGCAGGGTCTGGGGTCACCTGGGCAGGATTTGGGGTCACCTGGGGGGGTTTTGGGGTCACCTGGGGGGGTTTTGGGGTCACCTGGAGGGGGTTTTGAGGTCACCTGGGGGGGTTTGGGGTCACCTGGGGGGGGTTGGGGTCACCTGGGGGGGGTTTGGGGTCACCTGGGGGGGTTTGGGGTCACCTGGGGGGGTTTGGGGTCACCTGGGGGGGGTTGGGGTCACCTGGGGGGGATTCGGGGTCACCTGGGGGGGTTTTGGGGTCACCTGGGCTCACCTGGGGGGGTTGGGGGTGGTTTTTGGGGTAAATTTGGGATATTTCAGGTGGGGGAAACACCTGGGGATAGATTTTGGGGTGAATTTTGGGCGATTTTGGGGTGAATTTTGGGATATTTTGGGGTGAATTTTGGGGTGAATTTTGGGATATTTTGGGACATTTTGGGATGAATTTTGGGGTGAATTTTGGGGTGAATTTTGGGATATTTTGGGGTGAATTTTGGGGTGAATTTTGGCTGTCCCAGGTGGGGAACTGGCTGGGATGGATTTTGGGGTATTTTGGGACATTTTGGGGTGAATTTTGCGGTGAATTTTGGGGTGAATTTTGGGGTGAATTTTGGGATATTTTGGGACATTTTGGGGTGAATTTTGGGGTATTTTGGCCGTCCCAGGTGGGGAACCGGCTGGGCGTGCGCCGCGGCGCCGACGACTCGATGCACCTGGTGGTGGACGGGCAGGACATGGGGCCCGCGGCCACCGGCGTGGCCAAGGTACGGCCGGGGCACCTGGGCACACCTGGGGGGGTAAAAACACACCTGGGCACACCTGGGCACACCTGGGGGGGACAAACACACACCTGGGCACACCTGGGGGGGACAAACACACACCTGGGCACACCTGGGCACACCTTGGGGGGACAAACACACACCTGGGCACACCTGGGCACACCTGGGGGGGTAAACACACACCTGGGCACACCTGGGGGGGGGTAAACACACACCTGGGCACACCTGGGCACACCTGGGGGGTACCCAGGGCACACCTGGGGGTGGTAAACACACCCCTGGGCACACCTGGGCACACCTGGGGCACACCTGGGCACACCTGGGCACACCTGGGCGTGGTGAACACACCCCTGGGCACACCTGGGCACACCTGGGGCACACCTGGGGCACACCTGGGCACACCTGGGGCACACCTGGGGCACACCTGGGCGTGGTAAACACACCCCTGGGCACACCTGGGCACACCTGGGCACACCTGGGCACACCTGGGGGTGGTGAACACACCCCTGGGCACACCTGGGGCACACCTGGGCACACCTGGGGCACACCTGGGCACACCTGGGCGTGGTGAACACACCCCTGGGCACACCTGGGCACACCTGGGGCACACCTGGGCGTGGTAAACACACCCCTGGGCACACCTGGGCACACCTGGGCGTGGTAAACACACCCCTGGGCACACCTGGGCACACCTGGGCACACCTGGGCACACCTGGGGGTGGTGAACACACCCCTGGGCACACCTGGGGCACACCTGGGCACACCTGGGGCACACCTGGGGCACACCTGGGCGTGGTAAACACACCCCTGGGCACACCTTGGGCACACCTGGGCACACCTGGGGCACACCTGGGGCACACCTGGGGCACACCTGGGGCACACCTGGGCGTGGTAAACACACCCCTGGGCACACCTGGGCACACCTGGGCACACCTGGGCACACCTGGGGCACACCTGGGCACACCTGGGGGTGGTGAACACACCCCTGGGCACACCTGGGGCACACCTGGGCACACCTGGGGCACACCTGGGGGGGGTAAACACACCCCTGGGCACACCTGGGGCACACCTGGGCACACCTGGGGCACACCTGGGGCACACCTGGGGGGGTAAACACAC